>NC_142542.1:14967500-15065000 GCF_056151865.1 Erythranthe guttata
AGTATGAAAAAAGATGCAGAGTTTGGGTGATTCTAGAAAGGTGACGACATTGAGGAAATATGGCACAAATGTCTAGTGTGTTGATGGAATTCTAATGGCTTATAAAAATCATAATATTTGGCAATTCAATTTGTCCTATGTCGATTTTGAAGATGTTTGGATTAATAAATATTCGGAAAGAAAAAAAACCTTCTAAATTTAAGGATTTTTCGTTCCATTAAATTGTTTTTTTACCCTCCCATTAATTATTTTGCTCTGTTGGGAACTTGGGATTGCAAGCAATATCAACACCACAGGATTGCCCGTTTTCGTGCTACCTAATTCGAGCTCGTCTTCCATATCTCAAGTCCCCGTCGCCGGCCGAATTGCTGCAGGCTTTGCAGTGGCGCTGATTCTTGCCCTTATTTTACTGTATTGATTTTGGTGGAGGAGAAGGAAATTGGAGGAAGAAGATGACGACGTGATAGTGATTAGGAGATGGAGTCTTTTAATATATACAAGTCTTTTTAGGACGGATCTGATGAATAAAGTAAAATTGGGGCTAAATAGAAAATGAAGGTGAGAAGGGGGTTGTTTCAACATCCGCATGTGCAAAACACGTGACTTTTTCTGTTCAAATTAACACCCGAATCAAACGAGACCTAGAATGTGGTTAGTTAAGGATAGACTTGGCCACGGTTCGGTTCAGCTCTGATTCCTCTAAAATCGGAACCAGAACCGAACCGAAAAAATCCGGTTCCTTGCGGTTCGGTTTCTAACCGATTCCGGTTAGAACCGGTAAACCGTTCGGTTCTTAATAATAATTTTTTTTATTATATATATATATATATATATATATATATATATATATATATATATATATATATATATATATATATATATATAGAGAGAGAGAGAGAGAGAGAGAGAGAGAGAGAGAGAGAGAGAGAGAGAGAGAGAGAGAGAGAGAGAGAGAGAGAGAGAGAGAGAGAGAGAGAGAGAGAGAGAGAGAGAGAGAGAGAGAGAGAGAGAGAGAGAGAGAGAGAGAGAGAGGGGAAATTAATATTTTCTAATTTTTTTTTAAACGCTTCAAACGGTTAGAATCGTGGTTCTAACTGTTGGTTCTCGGTTCTGAAAATGAGGAACCGGAACCGAATCGGATTTTTCGGATCCGGTTCCGATTCCGGTCAAACCGATTCCGGTTCGATTCTAAAATTGTTGACACCAGTTCGATTCCGGTTCCAGTTCTAACCGAACCGATGGTCATGTCTAATTAAGGAATAAAATCGTGACAAAAACAATATAGGGACCTAAATTAATTTTCGTGTATAATATAAAAGCCAAAACTATAATTATCCCGAAAAAGTAGTCCAATATCATTATTGCCGAACCTAATTCCTACATAGCATTTGCGGGTAAAAGAGTAATTGAACAAACATTGAATAAAACAGTACCCGAAGGTTCACAAACGGCTGAATATTTATTCCAGAAGGGCTTATTCGACCTAATCGTACCACGCAATCTTTTAAAAAGTGTTCTGAATGAGTTATTTAAGCTCCACGCCTTCTTTCCTTTGAATTCCAATTCAATCAAGTAGCGCGCACCAAGTTCAATTATTTTATTTGTAGCAAACAAGTAGTTAGCTTCTCAGAATCAAAAGATATTTCATACGAAAATAAACATATATTTTTCAGACCCAAAACGAGGGAGGGAAAAGGGTACTTTTAATTTTCAGAAACTTTCAAATTTCCCGCAATTTCTATCCATACATATCACGCACCGACACACACACCCCCACACTCTGCAGAACAGAAAACACAATCCCCAAAGCCTTCATTCACCATTTCTTTGCTCCGACAAAAAAATGTCCGAATTACCCTCCATTCTCTTTCATGAAATACTCCGCCGCCTCCCCGCCGAGTCTCTCCTCCGCTGTCGCGCCGTCTGCAAGGGGTGGCGCCGCCTCATCGACCACCCATCCTTCATCAGAACCCACGCCGCCAATCAAGATTCCTCCACCACTCTCCTCATCAGAAACTCAATCGGCACTCGCTTTTGTTCCCTAACTCTAGATTCCCTAAACTTTGAAGACGCCGACCAAACGATTGACGTAACCCCCGTCAAGGCGGTGTACTGCACCGGCGTGCCACGCGCCACCGCTCTGCCGGTGCCCTCTTGCAACGGTCTGATTCTCAACTCCCATTACAGAACCAACAAGACGTGGGTCATATGGAACCCGTTAACCCGGACTTTCCACGAGCTACCCGAACCGGATATCGAAACGGGCTTAATGGGTAGCGGGATCGGGTACGATTCCTCTTCCGACGACTACAAAGTTGTGAGGATAGATCGGCTGTTCCGTCACGGTAAATCCGTATACCAAACTAGTGTTTACAGTCTAAAAATGGAGTCTTGGAGGATAATTAAGGATTGCCCGTACGATATTTCCTGGGTGGGGCCCACTAGGGGTATTTTTCTCGGCGGGGCAATCCACTGGCTATCGCTGCACGACATTATAATTGCCCTGGATCTTGAAACTGAAGAGTACAGAGAATTTTCAATACCCGTTTTGCCCCGGAATTCGAAGGAACTGTTCGAGACTCGGTTAGACGTGTTGGGTGGGTGCTTAGTTATGAGTTTCTACTACTTGATTCCTCGAATGGAGGGATGGATGATGAAAGATTACGGAGACGAGAAATCGTGGGTGAAGTTGTTTTCGTTTGGGGGAATAGGTAGCATCGGTATTAGACTGAAGCCTCTTGCGTACTTCAAGAACAAAGGTCGGGTTTTTATGCAGCGCGACGAGGAATTCTTTTGGTTGGATATTAAGAATAATTCGGCGAAGAAGGTTGTTATTCACGGGCTGCCGGATGATTTCACGTCTCAAATCATGCCGGGGAGTCTTTTTCGGCTCGATGAAAGTTGTGCTGCTGCGGTGAAAATCACAGCAGGGGTGAAGAGGAAGAGGAAGACGACGAAGAACAAGGCCAATGCAAGGTTAACCTATTCCGCCTAGCCTTTTCTTTTTCTTTTTTTGTTAGATGATTTTATTTTATACAGTTGATTAATTAACTGCCGTTTAACTGATTTTAGGATTGTAAGTGTATAAGGATCAGAACCTTAGTTTATGTCATATTAGTTCAAGAAGTTATGTCGATAATTTATTGAGATTAAGAGATGAACTTCATTTTATCGGGGGCAAATCGCACATCACTCACTAAATAATGTTAAAAGTGAGTGCCCCCTTCAAAATGTTATTCTTGTTGCACACTGCCCCGATAGCAAACCTACGATGAATTATTCATCGCAATTGAGTATTTTTGTTGCACGCTGCCCCTGTAAAATGTCATTTTTGTTGCACAATGCCTTCCAAAAATTGGCTTCTGGATCAAAGTTAAACCAAAATAGTATTTCGAAGGGAGAGTGCCCCTTTCTTGAATTTTTAGGGGGGGAAGTGCAAAAATGAAAAAAATAATTCTAGGGGGTGAAGTGCATTTTCGTCCAATTATCAGAAGCTTATGTTAATGCTGCACTTGTGTTTGTACGCTCATGTCGTTTACTGAGTAAAGTTTCGAGTCTTGATGCTGTTTCTTTGTCTCTCCTTTTTTTTTTCTGGCCTTTGTCGAAGGCGGTGGACTTTTAATACAATGCAGAGAAATCGAAAGTTGTGCTCTCTATATGAACATATGTGGAACGTTCAATTTAGTTAAACACACACACACACACTCTAATATTAGTTATTCAATCATGTTTATCTTGTTGCAGGGTGGAGCATTCTGTAAGTATAACCGATATTCGGAGTCGGGTGGAGCATTCTGTAAGTATAGCCGATATTCCGAGTCGTTCAGATTCAACTTCAAAAGCAAATTGGTCCAGTAATTATTGATTAGTACTTTGAGCAACGTGTTTTTGGTGAAAGTAATGGACGTGTGGAAGACGACACTCGAGAAATGACGGCCTTTTGTAGGGATAAATATGTAATTATCTACTAACTTTGTTGGTTATGAATGTAAGTGATCTTAACAATTATTCCACGTTCTTGCTCATTTAAGTAACGGAATGTTTCGTTCGTGTATTACTCTTGGCCCATCTATTCCTTTTTTTTCTTTATCCTTTTTTTTTTTTTTTTGTTATATTTAATAAATTTATAATTAAGACACCTCATCTTATTTCGAGTTAAAACCTTGTTCTTTGCCCGGTTTCTGGTTCCATTGATTCTTGGCGGTCGGACCGGCCAGTTCGGTCCGGTTTTGACAACCATGATTAAAACATAAACACTCACTATTTTTCAAAATGGAAGCCAACTTAGCCAAAACATTTGATGCGTCATTCACTTCCTTCTAACGAAAATGGAGCTCTAGATTTGCGAATTCAATTAACATCCTTTAGGAGAGCTTGTACTTCCCTCGGTGTTATTCTATTTATGTTAAGATGACAGATGAATTTGTTTATGTAGGACAAATACCAACACATAAGTGCACATATTGCGATCAAGTAGTAATTTTTTCTCTTCCAACTAGAGGTGGAAATCGGACAGAATGATCGGAAGTACCTTATTCGGAAATTTTCCAATTTTTTTCGGAAGTTAAAAATAGGTTCCAATTTCCGTTCCAAAAAAATCGGAATTTCAAAATCCATTCCAATTTTGGAATACCTCGGAATCGGCGGAATTTCGGAATTTTCGTAAATTGCATTAATTACTTTTTTTGTTCCAAAATCGGAAATAATGGTAATTTTAAGATTTTTTTCCCTAATATTTTCATAATTTTCCAGCAAAATGCAAGAATCCAAAACAAAGGTCAATAAGATGAAATGTAAACACTTGTAAAAACAACATAATCAGTTTATTAAAGCAAATATAGTTCTTGCAACATATGAATAGAAAAATAATTCAGAAATACACAATATATATATATATATATATATATATATATATATATATATATATATATATATATATATATATATATATATATATATAGAGAGAGAGAGAGAGAGAGAGAGAGAGAGAGAGAGAGAGAGAGAGAGAGAGAGACCAGAAATCTAAACCTTATAAGCATATATCATAACTTTTATATTTTTTATACAATATATATTTCGGAAATAAAATCGGATCGGAAATCATAATTTCCAATAATTTTATATGTAATTCCAATTCCGTTTCAAAAATAATCAGAAAAATCGGAAATTTGAATGAAAAAATGGGGTTCCAAATTCGGATTATTTCGGATCGAAATTGGCGGAATTCGGAAATTTCGTTCCAATTTCCACCCATACTTCCGACGAACCAGAATCCACTCACAACTAGATCTTACCCTAGCAAAAGATTGATCGACGAATTATATATACTAATAATCATCCTAAGGAAAAAGTAAATTAGTAATTATAAATCTATCAAAGAAAAATATATGATATTCATCCCTATATATGCGTTGATTAATGTTCACCCAAAATCCTTTAATTGTACAAATTATAAGTGCTGATTATTAACCAGAATGTGTTGGGATTTTTTAATAAAAATAATATTTTATTAAATATTGTATTTGACCAATTTATGAGATCATTTAGAGCAATATTTTGAAACTTCTGAATACTTTATTTTGTCTCATAAAACCTCAATATTTTCCTTTAATTCTATATTAAATAGAGGTTTTATGGTGGCCATGTTTTATACTATATAAAGGGGGCTTTTGTAGCTTTGTAAATGTATGAGAGTAGAGAGAAAATTATATTTCTAAAGATCATCTATCCTCTATATTATATACACATATGTTGAGCTCTTGTTGTGTGTCGGTGTAAGCTTCTACTTCACTTGAACGTGCAATTTTGGTGAAGTTACAGCGGAGAGATAGACTGGGCTGTTGTATCCCATATGCGACACGATCGGAACCTTTTTGCACCTCATTAGAGAAGGGATCGTGAAATTCGTCTTGAGAAAGCGACCTAGTCCGCCCCTCACCTTGCCTATCTCCATATTATAGTGTATATTATTGCAGCTAATTATCAACTAAGAAAAGAGAGAGCAAAGAGAGAACGAGCTTCAATCCGCCAATTCGATGATCAATCGTCAAAGTGCAGCCCAAGTTCCAACATAATATTTATCATATTGCAGGGTGAAGCACTCTGTAAGAATCACTAATTTTCGGTTTTGTAGAGAGAAAAATTGGTGGATAAAATGGATGCCTAAAAGAAGATACTCAAGAAATTGCTTTCTTTGTGAAATTCAATCCTCCCTTTCAACTGTTTTGCAAGGACAAATATGTAATTATATGTATTCCATGATGTTGGCTTTTGTAGTTGGGGCTATGGTTATGACTTATGAATGGAGACTTTCAACTATCGTGAATTACTAGCTTGTAGTAACATTAGTGGCACTGTGTTGTTGTTTCGTCGTTGTCGACAATGCATGAGTGAGATTTTTATATGAACTTGTAGAAATGTCTGCATTTTATTTTTAGTAGAGTTCTAAAAAATGAGTAGAAGTGAAAGTCAAGGGCATGTGATTTTGGTAGGCTCAAAAATAAATATTATCTGGTTTTAACTTTTAAGAATAGAAGCTCAAACTCACGTAAGGTCCGACTT
This sequence comes from Erythranthe guttata, assembly GCF_056151865.1. Taxonomy (NCBI): domain Eukaryota; kingdom Viridiplantae; phylum Streptophyta; class Magnoliopsida; order Lamiales; family Phrymaceae; genus Erythranthe; species Erythranthe guttata. The sequence continues at coordinate 14,974,062 of NC_142542.1, forward strand.
TATAATTATAGGCTCAAACTCGATTCATATATTACTTCGGAATTTGGGTTTAAATTAGGCTTAAAACATATATTCTACTTATAGGAGATTATACTTACATACTTATAATGCTATGATTATATCACCTTAAGTAGTTCAAGTGTATTCTGTTCGCAGGATTTTCAAGATCATCAGAGTATCTCAGAAACATCTAGCTCGTGAGCCAGTTATTCAGATTGCTCTCCCAATTTATCCTACCTCAACTATTTAAGGTTATCTAATCCCAACATCATCACATACCTATGAATGAACTATTAATTAATACTCAATCAATAACATATAAATCTTATACATATAGTTAATTTTTTTAGCAATATTTAAAATAAATATGGATCATGACAACCTAACTAATAGTATAAATTTAATCTTTTCTTTTTTCTTTTTATGAATAGTGCAATATGAATATTTTAAAAGTTCTAATGCCTTTTCAAATAAGATAAATTATTATAAATGCTTCAAATCAATGAAAACTGATAGAAGGTAATATTTGGAAAGAAGAGAGAATGATAATCTCTCACGTTTATTGTGATATATATATTACATGTATGAAAACCCTAACTCTTTACACAAGGGAACTAGGAGATATACATACCAATAATACAATATTTATCTATAATATATATATTAATAAAGATACATAAAGATACAACTAATATATATAAAGATACGGCTAATATTCCCCCGCAGTTGAAACGGGAGATGGGCGAACGTGCAGACTGGAGACGAATTCTCGAAAGAGAGGGGCCAGAAGTCCTTTGGTGAAGACGTCAGCGAACTGATGTGTGGACGGGACGTGGAGGACACGAACGTGTCCCAAGGCGACTTTGTCCCGGACAAAGTGTATGTCAAGTTCCACGTGTTTGGTGCGCGCATGTTGAACTGGGTTGCTGGATAGGTAGATAGCACTGATATTGTCGTAATAGACAATGGTTGCTTTCGTCGGTGGACATAGTAGTTCGGTCAGGAGGTTACGCACCCATGTCGTTTCAGCAACGGCATTAGCTATAGCCCGGTATTCGGCCTCCGCACTTGAGCAAGAAATTGTCACTTGCCGTTTAGAGGACTAGGAGATAAGGTTGTCGCCTAGAAAGACACAATAGCCCGAAGTGGATCGGTGAGTGTCAGGGCATCCACCCCAATCGGCATCAGAGTACGCAATAAGAGACATGTCTCTAGAGCGGTAGAAGTGAAGCGTGTAGTCAAGAGTGACGCGAAGATAGCGTAAGATTCTTTTGAGGGCTGCCATGTGAGCTTCCTTTGGATCATGCATGAAAAGACAAATTTGTTGCACGGCATAAGAGATGTCTGGCCGTGTGAAAGTGAGATATTGAAGGGCGCCGGCAAGACTTCGGTAGAGAGAAGGGTCAGCGACAGAGGGGCTAGAGTTGGCAGAAAGCTTTGTTTTGGTATCCGCTGGGGTGAGACACGGGTTGCATGAAGTCATCTTAGCACGTTCAAGGATCTCCTCGGCATATTTACGTTGAGATAGGACCATCCCCTCGGACGAACGTGTAACAGATATGCCAAGGAAGTAGTGTAGGGGGCCGAGGTCCTTCATAGCAAATTCTTGGAAGCTGTCAGAACTATGTCGTCAACATACAGTAGGAGGTAGGCAACTGTAGAGCCAGTGCGATACACAAAGAGGGAGGTGTCCGATTTGCACTCGATAGATCCAAGAGAGGTGATGTAGCCGGCAAATCTTTTGTACCACGCACGTGGTGCCTGCTTGAGACCATAAAGAGCCTTTCGAAGACGACATACATGAGTGGGACGAGTAGGGTTGACAAAGCCCGGTGGTTGTTCGCAGTACACTGTTTCAGAGAGATTGCCGTAGATGAATGCATTCTTAACGTCGAGTTGATGGGCCGGCCAAGAGTGAGAGGTGGCAATGCTGAGAACTGTCCGAGCAGTTGCTGGTTTGACCACCGGACTGAATGTTTCTTCGAAATCAATACCAGGGCGTTGATCAAAACCGCGAACAACCCATCGTGCTTTATACCGTTCCAATTAGGGATGGCAATGGGGCGGGTATGGGGCGGGTTTTGCAATCCCCATCCCTGCCCCGCTACGGAAATCCCCATCCCCATCCCCGTAAAAAATCCCCACGGGTATTAAAAGAATCCCCATACCCGCCCCATAAAATCCCCATGGGTATCGGGGCGGGTAAAAATCTCTGTCTTTCTTTTTTTTTTCTTTTTTTTTAATAAATAAATAAGAAATTTACTTATAATTTAAAGGTTTATTTCAACAAATAAATCAATATTTAATTATAATACTAATAGTTAATTATAAAATCGAAACCTAAAAATCCCCATTTTTAGCTAATATTTAATATATTACTACTATTTAATTATTTATATTTAATATAATAATTAAAAAATATATATTATATATATAAATAATACGGGGCGGGTACGGGGACGGGTACGGGGCGGGTATAGACAAACCCATCCCCGTACCCGTACCCGGTCAAAAAAAAATTTCAATCCCCATACCCGCCCCATTTTCTTTCGGGGCGGGTAATACCCGAAAATTTCGGGGCGAGACGGGGCGGGGATCCATTGGGGTGGGTCAAATTGCCATCCCTAGTTCCAATGAACCATCAGCCTTCAATTTCTGCTCATATAACCACTTGCCACTGATAACATTAGTAGAAGAGGGGCGGGGCACAATATCCCATGTGTTATTTTTAATCAAAGCAGTATATTCCTCAAGCATGGCCATACGCCAGTTTGGATCAAGGAGGGCATGGCGATATGTAGTGGGAGTTGGGGATGAGGTAGACACGGTAAGAGAAAAGGGGATTTTGGGCTTGTGAATACCGGCCTTGCTGCGTGTCAGCATAAGATGGTTGGGTGGGGGTGAGGAAGCGGGAGGGGGAGGTTGTGGTTCTGCTGGGTGTGGAGGTTCAGCCGGGTTGAGGGGCATGGGTGGAGTTGAGGGAGGACTGTCGGACGAACTGTTGGGACAGTTGTGTGAAACAGTAGGTTGGACTGGTTTAGGGTGAGGAAGAAGGAGAAGTGGGTGCAGGGGTTCGGTCATATTAGAGGTGGGGGAGTTGTGGGATGAGTCGGTGGATTCAGCAAATGGAAAATGACTTTCATCAAAGATCACATGACGGGAGATAAAGATTCGACCGGTTGACCGATCGAGGCAACGATAGCCTTTGTGCGATGAGGGGTGACCAAGGTAGACACAAGGAGTAGAGCGAGGGGCGAGTTTGTGAGGGGTGGTGGCGGTTAAATGAGGATAACAGAGACAACCGAAGACACGAATGTGAGAGTAGGTGGGTTTTGATTTGTATAGGGATTCATGGGGCGTGCGATTTTGTGTGGATTTGGTAGGGAGGATGTTGATGAGATGTGTAGCCATATGAAGGGATTCGACCCAATATGTGGGGGGAATGGAAGCTTGAAAGAGAAGTGAGCGGATCATGTTTGTGATGGTGTGGATCATGCGTTCGGCATGTCCGTTTTGAGGTGAAGAGTGGGGACATGAGAAACGGTGTAAGATACCGTGTTTGGCAAAGTATGTTTGAAAATCGGTATTTTTTAATTCACGTCCATTATCGCACTGTAAAGCTTTAATGGGGTGCTAAAATTGGGTTTGTATAAGTTTGTGAAACTAGTGGAACAGTGAAAAAACATCAGATTTATAGTGTATTGGGAAAGTCCATGTATAGTGGGTGAAATCATCTATTAACACGAGGTAATATTTGAAACCAGAAATACTTGAAATGGGAGAGGTCCATAAATCAGCATGAATAATTTCAAAAGGTGCAACGGTAATAGAGTGACTAGTAAAGAAAGGTAAGCGAGAATGTTTTCCTAATTGACAAGCATTACAAAGAGACTCCCGTGGGTCTTTGGTACTAGAAATAAAATTGGAAGAAAAAAGACGAGACATGACAGGGTTTCCCGGGTGACCGAGACGACGATGCCATGTAGAAGAAGAGACAGGTGTGGTGTGAGCAAAGAGGACGGTTGCGGTTGGGCTGGGAGAAGAGGCGCCAATAGGGTATAAATCACCGGAGCTATTACACCTGAGGATGACTGCTCTGGTCCGAAGGTCCTTCACACAAAAGCCATAAGGGTCAAATTCAACTGAACATGAATTATCTCTAGTGAATTTTCGGACAGACACAAGGTTCTTAATGATGTGAGGAGTAACATAGACATTGGTTAGACGAAACAGGATAGAGGGTAGGATGGTGTGGCCAATTTTAAGGATAGGAACGGTGGAGCCATTACCAACGATGACATGCTTGGGGAAATCATTACTAGGATTAAAAATAAAATGGAAATTACCCGAGTGAGGTGCCATGTGAGATGAGGCGCCCGTGTCCAGAAACCACTGAAGTTCGCTCGATGACTGAAGAGTCAACGTGTTGAGATGAGTGGCAAGATATGTTGGCTGTAGGGGACCACTGTTCGATGAACTGTTGGAACAGTTCACGTGCTGTTGAGGAGGATAATTGTAGGCAGTGGAGTGGCCAGGTGTCGGATCTTGCTGTCCAACGAAATAAGCATGAGCTGTAGGAGCATGATAAGGACCATGAGAGCTTTGGGGGGGGGGGGGGGGGGGGGTCCAAGGATTGATGAAGATGTCTGAGGCGTATAAGGGTCCCGCCAAGGTTGCGATTGGTTATGAAATTGATTATAACCGTAGTGTTGCATCGGATGTCGTGACTGACCACGACCACCACGACGGTTTGTGCGACCGCCACCTCGCTGATTGCGCCAAGAACCACCACCTCGATAATTACTGGGAGTGTTGGACCAACTGTTGGAACTGTTGGGACGAGATGCGTAGAGAACAGTAGGGGTCTGCTCCGGTTCAGCAATGCGATGTTCTTCCATCTGAAGTAGTAAACGTGTTGGGAGAAAAGATGGCAACGGAGTTTAGAAGGAGATTAGATTGACAATTGTCCCGTAATGTTTTGGTAGAGCGTCGAGGGTTTGGAGGACGAGTTGCTTGTCTGACACGGGGTTGCCGACATCTGCCAAGTTGTCGGCAGTGGTTTTGAGAAGTTGACAATAATCATGGATCGAGAGAGATCCTTTCTTTAGGGACTTGAACTGTTCTTCGAGTTGGATGGCCCGATAGTCTTCGTTGTCTGTAAAGAGAAAGGCGAGGGCCTTCCACAGATCATGAGCCATTGCGGTTTTGGAGAGAACCATGCTTGAGAGGTCCTCGGTTATGGTGCCATAGATCCAAGATTGGAGGAGGTAATCCGCGCGTTGCCATTCATCGGCAGAGATGTTGGCGGGCTTTTCTTTTTCGAGAAGCAGATCGGTGAGACAGAAGCGGCCTGCGGTGATGATAAAGAAGTGGCTCCACTTTTGATAATTCAGATTTTTAATATCCAGGGTGACAGGAATAAGAGCTTTGATGTTAGATATAGCATGAGTAAGATGAAAAGGATTGGAAATCATGGTCGATGTTGGTGTTTCGTTGGCCATGGTGGATGTAGAGAAGAAGAAAGAACGAGAAAGAAAAAAAAATTGAAGAAGGAGAGAAACGGCGGTTTAGGGTTTTTGGCTTGATACCATGATAAAAGGTGAATATTTGGAGAGAAGAGACAATGATAATCTCTCACGTTTATTGTGATATATATATTACATGTGTGAAAACCCTAACCCTTTACACAAGGGAACTAGGAGATATACATACCAATAATACAATATTTATCTATAATATATATATTAATAAAGATACATAAAGATACAGCTAATATATATAAAGATACGGCTAATAAAAACACATAAATGTTTATTTAGTTTTGAAAATATTTAAATTCGTGAAAATACTCTTGATATAAGTTTGAAAAATATTTCAATCTTTCATTATAAGTTCAATGTTATTCATTAGCAAAGTGTTTTTCAAATTGTTTTTGTCAAATAGCGTTAGTTGTAACTTGTACGGAAATAAACAGGGAAAATTACAATTTTTCGTACTCATACTTTACCCACTTTTTCAAAACTGTCTCTAAACATTTTGGAGTTACAATAGTAGTCCTTAATGATGCCATTTTTTGACAGAATTGGTCCGCCGTTAATTTTTGCAGTTGAGTTGGATGGAAAATGGTATGTGCCTCTCACATGCCTTCAATTTACAACACTACATGAAAATGGACTTTCAACAACACACATTGCATTGTTAAAACATATTTTTTATAATTATTATTTTTAATTAAAATTTAATACAAAATCGAAATCATGTAAATTCCAAAAAATCAACTTATTTCGGAAAAATTGTTTAAAAAATCAAAATATAGTCTAAAAATTTAAAATATTGTTCCAAAATCGGCATTTTTGGAATTCAATTAAATAATATTGTTTCAAACCAAAATAAAAAACCCGATAGGCCTTGAGGAATTAGAAATCTCCATTCCAATTTTCACCTCTAGTCAATTCTAAAAATCCCAATTGTGAGACAATGTGTCGAGCTTTAAATCATTCCATATGAGTGAAAATTGGAAAGGAGTTTTCTTATGCTGCCTAGTTTGATCGGATTTTTATTTTATTTTAAAATAATATTTTCATTCAATTTCCAAAAATGCCGATTTTAAAACACAATATTATTTTTTAGACAATATTATGATTTTTTAAACAATATTTCTGAATTTATTTTGAACAAAAATATCGAGTTTTAAATTATTAAATAAGGGTGAAAATTGGAACGGAGTTTTCTTACTCCGCCTATTACTATCAGATTTTTATTTTATTTAAAACAATAATTTTCATTTGGATTCAAGAAATTCCGGTTTTAAAACATTATATTATTATTTTAGAAACACTTGTAAAAATATTTTGATACAATTTATCTAGTTTTACATTATTAAATTAGGATGAAGATTGAAATGGAGGTTTCTTATCCCACCTATTCGTATCAATTTTTTTTTTTTTATTTTGAACAATGTTTTCATTCGAATTCCGAAAATCTTGATTTTGAAAGAAATATTTAGTTTTTTTTAAAACAATGTTTCAATTGTTTAAAGAATATTTCTCAAAATATTTTAAAACAATATATATCGATTTTGTTTTTTTGGCTATTAAGTATGAGACGAAATATGTAATTTTCCCGAAATAAACATTTATAAATATGTCAACTGATACTCTTTTAATTAACTATTTAAATTTTAAACTCAACTCGTCAAAAAACCGTGTGCAATTACAGTAGGCTCGAAATTCGACACGACTTACAATCAATTAGGCTGAGCTCAAATAAATTGGGGTGGAGCCATGGTCCATGCCATGGAGCCGAAGTAATTGGTATTCAATTGACAGTTCTAATTGTAAGAGCATCTTCGATTGGTTTCACCATTTTTTCACCAAATCCCATTTATGGTGGTGAAAAAATGGGTTCATCTCCCATCAGTAGCACACTATTTTACTCTTCCTGGAAAAATGGTGTTTTTGGTCTCCAATGGGTTTCACCAAAATTTAGACCAAATATTAAAATAACAATATTTCACCATTTCACCACTAATAGGAAATTGGATTTGGTTTGGTTTCCCATGGTATTTCACCATATATGCCCCAAAAATGTAAATCTAATGTTAATCGTAATTTTATAATATTTTATTTCCTAAATGTTAATTATAGATCCAATGCTAAGTAATAAATTTTCTTAACTATATAAATTTAAAAATTATGTTATCATTCTATTAAATGTCCATAAATGTCTCGTCCTGTAATTCATCAATTAAAGTGTGTTTTGTTAATCATTCTATTGTTGCTTATTATATTTTTATTAATAGCAATTAGCGTATTAGTTAAGTAAAGAAATGAACTAATAAACATTGATACCAACAAAATATACAAATTAATTAAAAATAAGCATATTTATATTATTAAAATTAATGTTTTGTTAATAATAACAAATGTATTTATATTTTAAAACTAATTTAATAATTAATACTAATGTATTTACGATAACTATGCTAATAAGTTGGTAATCGGGTGCAATTAGTTAAAATCGTCATTTTATATGATACTTAATAAAATGATGTTAATTACGGCAAATCCTATTTTCACCTCTATATTTGGTAGGAAAAATAGGACTTGGTGGAAAAAATAGGTAAATGGTGGACCAGTGGGAGATGAAAATTCCTTTACCAAAAAATTTGGTGGAAAAATAGGATTTGAGTATTTGGTGATATGGGAGTTGACCACGGTGGGAGGCTAAAACCAAATCACTATAATTTTAGATGTAATGATGATATAGAGATTTCGGGTAGGAGGCAAAAAACACCTAAATTAGATTAAAAAATGGCGTTATGACGTCCGAAGAGATGTCCTGAGTGATTTTGAGAGGATGACCTCTCAAAATGTGGCGGGAATTTGGAATAATGTGGCGGGAAGTTTGACTCGAAAGCCAAAGGCAGGGAAGCGTGCCTTGTAAGTCAAGTCAAAACCTTGAAAGCCCTAACCCCTTGTTTTCAATCCCTAAAAATGTCGGACATTCCCTCGGAACTCTACCACAACATACTCCGGCGAGTGCCCGCCGACTCTCTCCTCCGCTTTAGGACCGTCTGCAAGGAGTGGCGCCGCCTCATCGACGATCCATCCTTCATCAGATCCCACACCAACAACCAACACTCCTCCTCCGCCACTCTCCTCATCAGAAACTCAGACGGTACTCGCCTTCACTCCTTATCTCTCGACTCCATAAACTACAACAACGATGCCCACCAAGTGATCGATTTAAGTCCTGTGAAGACAGTGTACCGCGCCGCCGTCCCCCGAGCACATCTTTTGCCGGCGGCCTCGTGCAACGGCCTGATTCTCCTCTCCCACTCCGACGCAAAGAAGATTTGGGCAATATGGAACCCGTTAACCCGGCAGTTCCACAAGCTGCCCAAATTCATCAACACCAAGTCGTGCTTAATCACAACCGGGCTCGGGTACGATTCAGCTTCGGATGACTACAAAGTAATGAGGGTAGATGAACTCCTTGGTCTTCGTAAAACCGTGTACCAAACTAGCGTTTACAGTCTAAAATCGGATACTTGGAGGATAATCAAGGATTGCAATTGTCATTATTATAGTATGAAGCCGGGTGTTTTTCTGAACGGCGCGTTGCACTGGCATTCGTGGCACATCATAACCGTGTTCGTATTTCGGACCGAAACTTACGACTTAATGCGCCATCCCTACGGCACCGGGCCAGGTGAACCTTCCAGAATGCATCTAGATGCGTTGGGTGGATGCTTGGTTGTGAGTTACTACTACACGATGGATCGATTGGATGTATGGGTGATGAAAGAATACGGAGTCCACGAGTCGTGGGTGAAGTTGTTTTCGTTTCGGGAACTCGGTAGTATCGGTTTCATGGAGTGCCTCAAGCCTATTGCTTATTTCAAGACCAAAGGGCAGTTCTTTATGCAGCACGATGAAGACTTTTTTTGGTTTGATGTCGAGAAAAATTCTGCGAAGAAAGTTACGATTCGCGGGCTCCCGGAGTATTTCTCTTCTCAAAGTTTGCCGGGGAGCCTTTTTCGACTGGATGAGAGTTGTGCTGTGGCGGGGAAAAGTACATTGGGAATGAAGAGGAAGAGGAACAAGGCAGATGCAAGGTGAAACTTTTGTTTGTTGGATTATTTATATTTTACAGTCGATTAATTAACTTTTGTTTAGATGATTTTAGGATTGCATATCGTTCAAATTCTGAAAGACAAAAGAAGACCATTTTTCTTGGCGAATATCTAAGGATGAGAGAACCTTAGTGCTTATCCTAGTTTAAAAGTTATTCGATCTAACATGATTTGAGATCCATTAGTCCAAAATATTCCGTGGAAAGTTTTCTATTATTAAGAGTCCGGTTATTGGACCGATGGATCTATTATGATTTACGTTACCTACCATGAAACGTGGAAATTTCATTTTTTTTTTCTAAAGCTTATGTTAGTCTTGCACTTACTTTTGGATGCTTATGTTGTTGATTGAATAAAGTCTCCATTCCCAATTCTTGATGCGCTTTCTTTCTCTCTTTTATTTTTCTTCGTTACATTGTTGATGGGGGTTCAAGAACATATAAAGATTGTTTTTCTTTTTTTTTTTTTGGTTGGCTTTTTCGTTTTATTTGGTAGCATGTTTTAGATTTTATTCGTTTGAATGATTCAAAATGTCAGTCAATGTTGACTATCAACATCTTCTTGTATTCAACATAACCAGAATGTTAATCTTTTTGCAGTGTGAAGCATTCTGTAAGAATCACTGATGATTGGTCTCGTTCGGATTCAACTCCAGAAACAAGTTGGTCGAGTAGTGGTGATGATTAGTAAGTAGTACAACTTGTTTGGTGGAATCTTGAAGAAGATATTCAAGAAATGCCTTTTGTGAATTCAATCATCCCTTCTCCTTTTTGCATGGACAAATATGTAATTATCTACCACAATATATTGTGATGTTACCTTTTGTAGTTGGGATATGCCCTATGGTTATGACTTATGACTTATGAATGGAGGAAGTCGTAACAATTATCAAAAAAAAAAAAAAAAAAAAAAAAAAAAAAAGAGAGTCTTAAAAAAAAAACAATTGTTTCAAGTTCTTTCTTTTATTTAAGGTGGTGTTTACAAACGCTTTTTGAAAGTGATTATGAGTTTTTTTGTTCATAATCTATTTTCAATTGTTTGCAAAATCAACTTTTGATTTTGCTTCTCTTAAAATAATCTGCTTTAAGCTATTTTTTTTTTAAAGTATCTCTAACCCTGCTTTTTCTATTTAAGTTTATTTTTCGGAATAATTGCAAACACACCCAACTTTTAGAACTAAGCGCTTAAAACTGACTTAACTCACAATCACTAACTTCTGCTTTTAAATAATCATTTGCAAACACCACCTAAATCCTAGAAAGCTCTGTCTTGTGATCTCAAAAATGAGAATTTCATGTTTTCATGTTTTGGGACGCTTTTAGATGCTTCCGATTTTTTAGTCAGATATTTTCAAAATTGAAATTTATATTTTATTGTCTTTAAAAGAAATTAGTTATTGTAATTTATAATTGTTATATCATCCGCTACGTGCATCAGTCTTTTTTTTTTTCCTCGTTTGTTAATTTTTTTCTTCTCTATAAAGTATATTAATCGACTATGACGAAGCATAGTCGATTAAGAAACTGAACGCTAAAAATTAAAAAAACATAACTACATAAAAATAATCAATATTTTTTGACGAAACAAATAATGTACATATATTGTAATTGATTTATACAAATCAGAATCAATATATAAAATCCAAAAATGAATTAAAAAATGAAATCGAGTAACCTTAATCGACTACCAAAATAGTCGATTAACGCTTTAATCAACTACTAGAGCATAGTCGATTAACTTAATTGACTACTAAAACACGTAGTCGATTAATGGTCCAGCCTGCCCGAATTTCTCTACCCGCACCGTCCTCTGTCCGATCTACCAAAAAACCCCTAGACCTCCCTCCCAATCGTCACCACACCCCGCCACACTACACCATCACCACCCCACTTCCATATTCTTACGGTTTTTTTATTACAAATAATTTAAATCACAACCCGCATCACCAACTCAAACAGTACCACCACCATCAAAATCACCAAAACAAAGCCACCCATACCTATTTTTTTCATGATCACCGCCATATCCAAAAAGAGGCAGCAAAATTAAATTAAAAATCCATAACCTACCCTCCGTAAGTAATTGATTAAAATTTGATGGTGGTCAATACAATAAAAATCTAGGACGCAACAGTGGCGACGAAGAAAAAATCTTTGCAAACTCGAGAAACTGTGAGTAAGGGGAACGCTACTTGGAGTATTTGCGAGCAAGGGATCCTCCGCCTTGTCGTCGCCATAGTCTCCGTCGTGGATTTCCAGAAGTTGTTCATGATTTAGCCATGGTGGTGGCGGAGAGTGAAAAGAAATGTCTGAGATCTGAATATTGTGAAAAGAAGTACGAGAAACGGCACGCGGAGGAAAAAATGTCCGCAAAGGTGAAAAATTAATTACCGTAAAAAATTCAAAATAATTATAATCAAATAATAGTAGTTTTGAATTATGAAAATATCATTTAGTTGAAATATTAGCTAAGAGCACTTTTGCTAACTACTTTTGATGGAGAGATTTTTTCTTAATTATATTTCCTAAAATGAGGGATTTATTGCTAATTTTCCCTTCATATTGCCTATAAACAAAGGAATAAAATAATCATATATTTTGGGAGAGATCTCCTTTCCTAAACGGGGAGGGAAAATGGTATCACACACACTCACACACCACAAAGCCTTCTTCACATTCTTGATTTCCATCACCTTTGCTCCGAAAAACAAATGTCAGACATCCCCTCCGACCCATCATGAAATACTCCGGCGAATCCCCGCCGATTCTCTCCTCCGCTTTCGTGCCGTCTGCAAGGGGTGGCGCCGCCTCATCGACGACCCATCTATAGAGAAGATGGAATTTGATATATTATTAAGGTACAATTACATCCCATTATATACAACGTGTATGGGAGAGAATATCAAAACTAATCTGCCGAGAAATAAGAGACCTATTGAAACTCAAACAACATGAAAATATAAACTGTTGGTGTTAGAAATTTTATCGTACATACATACGATTCCCAAGAACCAACATGCTTGAATCAACGAGAATTAGACACAAACATAAACACGGAAGCGTACCTTACATCACGGAATCAAATCTTCGAATCTCCACTTGACTGGGACAGGTCTTCCAAAGAATCCGCAGTTCCTTATTTTTCTCTCTAACGATGGATTTTAGAAGAGACGGAATGATTGCGTTTCTTTGGGGACCACGACCCTTTATATAACTGTAGAGTCCAGTTATATTATAATTGTGATTCAGCCCCATCAATAAATCACAATTAAGCCCTAATTGTCTCTACACATTAGGCCCATAATTATAGTTTAATACCCATAAGTCCAACCCAATAACCTTTATCAGATCACAATTAATTTGGACTTTCTTTAAGATAGCCATACACATTTACGTCACATATGTGAGCCCACATAATTATTGAAATAATTCCAACAATCTCCCACTTGGGCCACATATGTTATATACCTTATAAATGTGTACACCTTATGAGCTCAAAATTGCTATCATATAAAAAGGTATTCCTTACAATCTCGTCCATTGACCATACTTAAATATAGGACTAAAGAGGCTTTCGTCACATTGAGCGTGTCTAAACCCAACAGTAATCACGTATACCAATATAGTCAAACGACATAGATCAAATCATGGTGTGTAGCATGGAAATTACATATAATGTGATCTTAACATGCCTATTTCCAACTGGTCCTACTTTAAACTTTATTGAGACCAAACCTTAACATAATTGTACAAAGCGCAACCAAATACTTTATTTCTGCAGAAAACTTAATACACAAAATTGTGTCCAAACATATCATAGAGCTACCAAAATGTCTTTATAACTCCCACTGAACCAAAATATCCTTAAATGATATAACACCTACATGAGCAATGCTCATGAATACCTTATGTGTTAATCCTTTAGTAAGCGGATCCGCAATTGTGGAGTTTGTCTTAATATGCTCTATGTATTCACTTTGTACCTTTAACAACAAAGAACTTTCACAAGCTCTTGTTGTTGTTCGAAATTATAGCTGTTAAATATTGTCATCGTATAACTTTAATACAAAACAAAATGTGCAGCCTAGTGACAAAAGTTTATAGCTATATTCCCAAATAAGATGCAAAAAATTACCATAAATTCTTAACCAACGTGAAAAGAGCTTAAAGTGTTTGCTTAACACCTATGTCGAAATAGCTCAATCACTTAGGTCTACATTAACCAAAATGGATCTATACTTTATACACATCATAAAAATCAAAATCATGAATAAACCACACGATCTCCCAAAATATATGATTTTGATAAATGAGCATATGTATATAACTTACATTCCCTATAATTACTGTATAACCCATTTGGCTGCTTTGCTAAATGATCCACTTTATAGGGTTATTCAAATATCTGCCTAACTTTATGGACGCTTTTACCGAATGCGTACATTCTTTTACTTAAAAATATTTATTGGGCGTCAAATGAGACTAAACAATATCCTTTGTTGTGAGATTATCTCCCACTGATCTTTGGGTATGTACAATCATTAACTTTATTTATCTCAAAATGCATATGAGATAATTAACTTAGGATTGTAATATCATTAACGGGAATTTTAATTTCATTAATGGACTACTTTAGTTGGCAATCAATATCCTTCAAATCTTTAAATATTAAGATTGTATGGTTGCACTTTATTGTTCCATAAATGTTACCATTTGAGAAACATATTCCTTTTGTCCATAAATTTCTTAATAGAGTCGATATGAGTGAAATCTTTAAAATGACTAAACGTACCATATATCTTTCAACATTGCCCATTTGAATTACATTTGGTCTCAATTATTTGTAACCAAATTCACACCTTATGGCAATTTGATAAGATCCTAATGTCTTGTCATTCTAAATTTCAACTCATATTGAATGCTTTATTATTTTAAGGTTGTTGAGTTTGCTCTTTAAGTAACAGTTATCAAGACTTGATTGGGGAATTGTTCAACATTGTCTTATCAAATCTCCAAATCTACTTTTCAAACAATGACAAGTATAAAGACATGTACATTGTCAAAAGCAGTATTAGGAATCAAATTCATTCATCTTTAAAGACAATGTCTATAATCTAAATTTCTCCCCTCAAACTCAACATCCTTAAATGATTTTAAATTTCCCCTTTTAAACAATAATATATTGCAGCACTTAATGTTTCTCCTAAATGTACCTTAGCAAAGAAGAATGACTTATCATACTTCTTTGAATGTCCTTGAATGTTCTATTCTTGAAATTTGTACCATTTTAAATTGTTTATGTAAGATTTTACTGTATGAGACTTTTACTTAAATTATAGGTCAAAATTTTGAATTATGAATTAGACCAAGCTTAATGTTTTCAAATGAACAAGCTAACCAAATTTGTTCAAGAGAAAATTTAAATCCATCTAATGACGGTACCAAATGTCTATTTCATAATTCAAAAGAAACCTAAGAGTCCTCATAGCCTCAATCCCAAATGCTTACATAATCTTTATAGATGTATATCTTTCAACATCAATTAAATGTTGGTTATGTGAATAACCCTTTATACACACACTTAAGTGAATAGTGTAACCCAGGATCTATTCACTAAATGTGTCTAGGTACAAAGTCGAAATATATTTTAGAACAAATTAAAGTGAGAAACAAACATAATTACGTTTTTCAACGTACCTCAGATGTAAACTGCAATTATAATGATTTATCTTAAGATGTACTAGTCAAATTAGCACTTAGTCTTTTCTCCCTTAATTATTTATTCTTCGTGTGAACGGTCAAAGTTTTATTCTTTATGTTTTACAGCAAACCTTATATTGACCGTTCACAGAGAAAAATAAATTAAACCATATCCACTTTCAAGTCAGCGAAACCACACTAACTGAAGTGCTATAGCTGAAAATGAGATTAGACTATTACTTAATGTGCTTAGTTATGTTCCTTTTCTTTATACCTTATTTAAACAATAGATGTTAAAATCTAATTTGTTCTAGCTTTATCGTTTTAAACTAAAACGTATCCGTACTATCTTTAAGGAACCTTCTAGTACGTAGCCCTAATTAAACCTTATGCCCCCGAAAATTATTTAAAATAGATGCACCTAATGATCTTAAATTTTAGTATTAGAACGATGATATACTCTAGGTTCTTCTATTGTTCTACCCAAAATAAAATAAAATTAAGATCTATGCACCATAATAAATAATAATGATAAAAATATTTGTGCAATTAAGCACAAACGTGTTATAGGCAGATAATGTATAAGCAGATAAAAAAAATGAAATAGAGAACGTAAATAAAATCAATATGCTCACATTATGATCCAAAGTTTGACTTTGAAAACTTTAAATAATTATGGAATACATCTCAAGATGCCTAGCACAACATTAATATCAAGCCGAGGGGACAATAATATTAACTGTAAGTGGCACTCTTGTTGTAGTAATCAAACATTGATAGTAAATCCTGTCAAATAATAAGTCCATCGAGGGATGCAACTATCATTCACATGGAGCCCAACAACCATCACATATTTATTACCACATATGCATATGTGGTTCGGCCAAATATCAACATACCGAGGGGTATAGTTAATATTCGCATGAATTCACATACACACAATCATCTTGACATTCTCAATAAGCTAACCTACGCAGAGAGGTCACGAGGGTGGCTTCATGCTTCAATTAGTTCTTTTAAATGTCAGACAAACTTAATAACAAGTCATTAGATGTACCCAAAAAATTATTCAAAAATTTAAAGTCGTTGTTGAACGCTAAGGTTCTAATGACATCACCTGAGCGCTAACAGGCTGTATCCAACACTAAAGTTGCCTCACTGTATTGTTTTCGAATCAAACTCAGTAATATGGTTATTCATAATAAATGAGTATGAATTGAAAACATCGAATCCATCTTTATTTTGAATTTGAGCTAAAGATAATGTGGGGCTCACAATTCAATCTTATCTAGATAGTGGCCAAAATAAAATTTTAACCAAGAAATTTAACCTTATATGGATTGAAACTAAATCAATAAACTTAATTAGACTTAAATAAAAGCCTTGAGTCAAATATCGAAAAAGTCAATCCTTATTTGGTTAATAATAACCACAATCCATATTTTGACTCGGTAACGATTAATGATAATGGATCAAAACGTTATTGAATTAAAAATTCATTTGTATCCTTAATTTTGACCCAGTAATCAAAAAATTTAAGTCTAAACGGCATAAACTTTATCATCTGAAAAGTCCCCAAATTAGCCTTAGAAAATCGAAAATGAATTTCACTTTATTGACCAAACAAACCTGAAATGAATTTAAAAGAATTCACATATTAGTTTGGTCCCTCAAAATAATTGAAATGTTTTAAACGGCCCCTAAAACTTTAAATTAACTTTTTATTCCTTAAAAATTGCCTTTGCCCCAAAACCAGAAAATCTTTCAACTTAAAGGACTGAATTGAAATTTTGAAAGAAAAGCATTTGAGTGAAAAGGGACCAAAGATCAGAAATACTAAATTTGAGATATATAATATATTTTTTTTTGAAAAATATATGACTGTTTTGGGAGAAACTTTAAAAGTGGGGACTGAAATGCACTTATCAAAAGCTTTGGGCCCAAAATCAGATTTTCATTTATTATAAATTGACCCCAGCCCAAAATCAGGAATTACCCAAATATGGGGTCAATTTGTAATTTCAGAAAAATGATTGGAGTAAGTTGCAATTTGCTAGAACTTTATCAACCTAATTTTGCGCCTCTAGCAAATCAACCGCCGTCATACAGCCAACTCCACCGCCACCATCAATACCACATACCACCGCCGGAAACACGCAACCCACAATCATCAACGCCGTCGGAATCCACCGTCGGCGCTCCGGCTTTCCTTTAGGCGAATCACGCCACTCGACATCAGTAATAATATGAGCACACGCAATCCGCCCATTTCACCTAATGGATGCCGGAAAAGAAGCGAAGGGGTTGGTGGTTGGTGGTCGACGACGGCCGATGAAATTGGCGGTAGTGAAAAAAAAAACGGTGCAGCAGGCTCGACCTGATGGCCGCCGCCCCAAATTTCAGATTTGGAATTCTCAGATGTATACCTTAAACCTTACCTTTAATCCAAATAGATTAGACAGATAAACTAATCCGAATTTTCAACCATAAAGGTTGGACCAAAGAAATCGTAAACAACAAAACTAATATCTGTCATATTCACAACTAGTCATAAGCGGAACAATTGAATAAATCCACGTAATTGAATTAAACTTCAGAATTCAGATTTTAATGAAACCCTAATTTCAAAACAAAACTAATGCGATAAAGCAGATTTCATAACATTCACATAAGAAATTCAATTACAAATTGGCAATTCGAAATTAAAAAACTAATTTTCAGAACATACTGTATATCACATAAATATCTGGCCGAAACTTTGAAAATTAAATCCATGAAAACATAGATTTCTCATGGTAACAACTTGACGAGAACTTTAACACATAAAATTATCGATGATTCAAAACATGGTGGCTTTGATACCACTTGTTAGAAATTTTATCGTACATACATACGATTCCCAAGAACCAACATGCTTGAATCAACGAGAATTAGACACAAACATAAACACGGAAGCGTACCTTACATCACGGAATCAAATCTTCGAATCTCCACTTGACTGGGACAGGTCTTCCAAAGAATCCGCAGTTCCTTATTTTTCTCTCTAACGATGGATTTTAGAAGAGACGGAATGATTGCGTTTCTTTGGGGACCACGACCCTTTATATAACTGTAGAGTCCAGTTATATTATAATTGTGATTCAGCCCCATCAATAAATCACAATTAAGCCCTAATTGTCTCTACACATTAGGCCCATAATTATAGTTTAATACCCATAAGTCCAACCCAATAACCTTTATCAGATCACAATTAATTTGGACTTTCTTTAAGATAGCCATACACATTTACGTCACATATGTGAGCCCACATAATTATTGAAATAATTCCAACAGTTGGAATAAACTTGAATAAATCCCATGGAACCGTCATGCCGAATCATCAAGAATATTGTGCATAAACTTAAATCGGAAGCGTACCTTACTTCGGTAGAATTGATATGAAACGATCATGGATCTTCCAGATCATCATGTACATCCGAACCCGATAACCCTTTAGACTTCTCTTCGTTTTCTTTATGTCGATGGAATACATAGAGAATGGAATTCGTACATGTGATCCGGGGACCATAACCAATATATATAGATAACCTAATGGGCTATTGTTGAGTGTAGATTTTACACTCAATACGTTTACTTTACGTGGATCTTTTGTTTAGATTTAATTATATTTGTGCTTTAATTGATTGATTTTGTGTTTTATAGGTGAAAAACGAGAATTAGGTGTCAATGAAGGAAAAAAGATCAAAAAGAAAGGAAAAAGTTGCAAATAAGGAAACAAATCAAATTGGAAGAAGGAATCTCGCCACAGCTTTGACAGTGTCCACGATTTCGAGCATATCTCTCTCATACGAACTCCGAATTAGGTGATTTTGGCGGCATTGGAAAGCTAATTTCAAGGGCTACAATTCTTATTTACAAAATATTCCAAAATTCGGACTCCAACATGGAGAAAATCGAAGAACAAGTCCTGATGGGGGAAAGTGGCGGAAATTGATTCCTATTAGGTTTCTACTACTTCCTTATCAAGAAAAGCCTATAAAAGCAACATGTCTCTACACCATAAGCACGAAATTTTACACCACAAAACACGACATTAAGAAGATCAACGAAGACTCAAGCATAGTTTTTCTTATTTCTTTTATTTTTATTTTGTTTATCATAAGAATTACGAGTAGCTAAGTTTTTAATCTAGGATTTTATTTGAACCCTATGTGGTAATTCGAACCTCTTTTTCTACTTTTATGCAAGTTTAATTCTTCGATTATTTCTTCTATTTTGATCTTATTTAGCGCATGAACGTAGCTAATTTATGTTGCTATTGGTTATTGTTAGAATTGATTGACAGATCGTTTTAATAATTAGAACAGGGATAGAAGAGCCTTCGAGTAGTTTTTCACCGAATGCGTGTGTTGATTGCATGCATTATCGTAGACATACAGATAATACCTTAGGTAGCCGTTTTCGAGACTTGTTATTTAATGCTTTATTTATACTAGGTTTGCATAGACATATAGTGAATCTGTTATGAATAATAGGCTTATAACACAGCGACAGCTGGTTATGAGTAATTTCGTGTCTTGGGTTAATAATCGGGAATCGTAACTTGCATGATAGGAGATTAATTAGGTGAAGAATTATCGCATAGGGGGAAGATATAATCCTAGATCCGTTTTATATTGATATTTTCTCGTGTTTAATTGCTTTCTTAATTAGTTTAATTTATTTAGTTAATTAATTTGACAAACTTGCGTAGGCTGGATAAAAATCGTAATTGTTAAAATTTGGTACTTAGGATTAAATAATTTGCGTATTCCCTGTGGGATTGACATCCGACTCTCACGAGTCTACTTTACTACTTGTTTGCGATACGTGCACTTGCGTGTGGGTATTTAGCACCCAACAGCTATCTTGTGTAATTTTATTTTAGCCCATCACTATAATAAAATTACCCTAATGTCTCTACACATTAAAGGCCCACACCCTATTAGACACATTAAAGCCCAATCCAGATAAACTTTAGTCGATCACTTTAACGGGCTTAACTTTACGTGACAGTCTTGCAACACATAATATTTCACATATAAGTCCAACGTTGGATTAATGTTCCAACAATCTCCCACTTGGACTATATGTGTAACTTTATAATTATAGGTTGCATAAATAAATTTTGAGCTCAACTTTGCTGTCATTACTGAAGTGTGTCTATAACCAATCTCGTCCATCAATCATGCTAACACTGAATCAAAGGGGCCTTCGTTCACATTAGTCGTTACGGGACCCAACAATGGTCACAATATCAACACAATTGAATGACATAGATTATGATGTGGATGTGTAGCATGGAAATGTCATGCAATGTGACCTTAACATACCTATTTCCAATTGGTCCTCCTTAACGAGATCAAACCTTAACAAATCAGAGTGTGAATAAACCAAAACCTTATTTCTGCAGAAATTGTCCTAAGAGTATCCTTAATCCGAATTAACCCAAAAATTGTGTCTACGCCAAAAGAACACATTTATTATAAACTCCCACTAAAACCGAATATCCTTAATTAATATGACACCCATACGAGCAATATTCTCATGAGACATTTTGGGTGACATCCTTAGTGTGCACACATAATGGAGTTTATATCGACGTATTCTATAGACACCTATCCACTCTGTATATTACAAAATAAGATGCTTTTATAAACTGATTACCGTAGTTAAAAAAGAGTTTTGGGTGTTGGCTAAACACTCGTACTTAAATTCTCTTTTAATTAGGTATACATTAAATGGATCTATAATGTATAAGCATCATACAAACTCGAAATCAAAAACCCAAATGATCTCCCAAATGAACTGATTTCGATAAATGAGCATAAATGACCTTATGTTCTCTATAATTACTGTATAATCCTTTTGTTTCTATTCAAATATCCACTTCAAAGGATTATTTATATATCTGCCTAACTTTATGTACGGTTTAGCCGAATGCGTACATACCGAAGTGTGCATATAATTTCCCAAAGCTGACAGCATAGGGAACCTTTTGCATTCTTCTTTACCGTAAGATCTTTATTGGGCATTGAATGAGATGTGCAGGATTATCTCCCACGTATCACATGGTATATACAAACATTAACTTTATTTACCTCACAAATACGAGATAATCATTATGAGTTGTAACACCTTTTAGGGAATTCTAAAACTCTAAAATAGAGTCCGTATTGAGTGAAACTCTAGGTGATTAGACTTTGTTTATAACTTTTTCAACATTGCCTATTGAAATTCAAACGGTCTCAAATATACATTTGTGACCAAATGATTTCACACTTTTGACAATTCATAAGATCCCAAATGTCATTATCATCTTAAGTTTAACTCAATTTAATATTGTATTCTCTTAAGGTTGTTGAGTTTATCTTTAAGCACCAATTTCCTTCATGTGGGAGAAGACGGTATTTTTATTATTGTCTATAGCAACAAAATGAGAAAAATAAATTCTCTCTTTCATACAACAATGAGTATAACCCTTCCCCCCCCCCCCCCTTAAACTCAATATCCTTAAGAGATCTTATACATCCCGTCTTTAAAACCATATGTTGCAGTCTTTAGTGCTTCTCTTAAGATTAGAAGCAAAACCTTACTTGTCATTTGACATACTTTGGAGACTCGTATCCTTAAATAACAGATAAAGCGGACATGATTCTGTTACTTTTGGAAAAATCTATTATGATGTCTCTACTGCAACAATGTGCCATTCTATGGGATAGTAGTTAACTGAGTACTTTTAGTCTTTTCTCGTTTATGTCATTTTATTCCTACACATAGTCAAACATGAGCTGACAAAGAATTCAGTTATCCTTTCGGTTTTGAAACAAACCTTATGTTGACTATAGATGTAGAAAGAAAAATCAAACCATATGCACTTTAAAGTTAATAAATCGTAACTTTAGTGCTTAAGCCGAAAGTGAGATTAGACTAATACTGAATGTACTCCTTTATATTTCTTTTCTTTCATTAATAATGAAACAAGATTAGTCAAAAACTATACTTGATTCAAACTTGTCATTTTAATAATAAAACGTATCAAAAGTGCCTTAAGAAATATTCTAGTACTTGCCCTATCAATCTTGATGCCCAGAAAGATTTCTTAAATAGTGCACCAAATGATCTTAATACTTATAATTAGAACGATCATATTCTTTAAGTCCCTTTTACCTTAACCTTAAGGAAACTTTTAATTCCGAAAAAACTAGTTGTTCGTTCTATTTAAAAGATAAAATGAAGATATGTGCACCCTAAATAATAAGTAAATTGTGCTATAAAGCACAAGAACCAAAATTAACATTGATAGATAATACAGAAGCGGAAGCATGAATTAAATAGAGAACATATACAAGAACACATGCTCACAACTACTATTATGTCATAGAAATATCAAATAAAATCTATGTATGTATGACATAATTAAACGGAATCGGGTTCATTTATCATAAAATACCTAGCCCAATGTTAACATGACGTTATGGACGACTCGTTAACTTTTTAAGCGGCAACTTTTTATAAATAAATATTGACGGTAAACTATCGTGTCAAACAATAAATCTACCTTAGGGCCAATTTACAGCTCACATGAAATTCTAATAACCGTCACATATTTATTATGTATCAACCACAAATTCAAATAAAGGTATATTCCATCTCAAGATATCGGGCACTCCATTAATAACTTATCTTTGGACAATGATATTAACTTGTAAGTGATATCTTGGTGTAGTAATCAAACACTGACAATAAGAGCACATCAAATAATAATTCTACCTTAGGGCCAAACTATTATTCATATGCAAAACACCAAATAATCGCCACATGTTTACCACCACAATATGCACATGCAATTCAACAAAGTATTGGCCTTCCTTAGGGCCGACACAATACCCACATTATTACATGCACAAAACCTTTTGTATTTCAAAATAAATTAAGTTTCACAGGAGAGCTCACTTAGGCGAGATGCTGCTTCTCTTAATTCATATCAAAATACATAAACCAAACCAATATTTGAATTTTAACTGAATGTAAGCCAATGGACTTTCTCTAAAATTTCTTTAGCCAAAGGCCTAATTAAATTACCTTATGAACCCGAATCCCACGTTATTTCGATTTAAAGTCAAAATTAATCGACTAGAAATCTTCACTTTATAACCCAAAGATGAGCCTAAACCATAAACCATAAAATTCATATTTATTTGAATTTGAGCTTAAAGTAAAAATGAGCTCACAAATTCAACCTTATTAGATTTAAAGCCAACAATAAATTTCGGACAAATAAATCCAAATTCTTATGAATTTTCACAAAACAATGAAGACTCAAATTTATAGTTAAGTCACGAGTCTACGTGTCAAATACCGATTGGGTCAAATTAAGCTTATTGAGTTATACATGATAACTCATACATATATTGACAAACAAACGGTTAAACTTTAATGAGTCAAAACCTATTGAATTATAATAATTCATATCCATAATTTGTCTAATTGATACAAATTTCAATCCAAAAAGACCCGAACTTTAGAAATCTGAAATTCCCCAAATAAAATGCCTCAGGAAACTAAATCGAAATTCAAACTGAATCTCACTTTATTGACCAATCAAGTGCTTAAAGAGAATTAAAAAATAATTCACTTATTCGTTTGATTCTTCACAATAACTTAAATTTCAAGTGGCCCCAAAACCTTTTGTAAAAAACTTAAAATCATTTTTTTTTTTTTTTTTTTATTCCTTAAAAAATTGCCTTCGCCCCAAACCAGAAGATCTTTCAACTTAAAGGACTGAATTGAAATTTCAAAAGAAAAGTCTTTTGAGTGAAAAAGGACCTGAGATTCAGAAATACTTAATTTGGGGGTTAAAATATATTTTCTGAATGTAAATCACAGTTTTGAGAGAAACTTTGAAGCTGGGGACTGAAATGCACTTTTCGGAAGCTTTAGGCCCAAAATCAGATTTTCATTTATTACAAATCACCCCGGCCCAAAATCAGGAATAACTTAAATTTGGAGACCAAATTAAAATTTCAGAAAATTTCAATTATAACCTCAGGGGGGCAAATTTTAATTTCATAAACCATAAATATGGGGGTTAAATAGCAATTTCGCAAAACATAAGTCAAAAGTCAAAACCTTAATGTCCTTATTCAACCTTATCAGCCGCCACCACGACCTTTCTTAATGTCAGCCGCCACCACCACCTGTTATCCAATCTCCCACACCACCCGTAATTGACGGTAATTGAGCTACAGCCCATTACCGTCGACCTTTGAGGAGGAAAGATACGCGCGGCCGTTTCCCGGATTTCTCCGCCGTACCGCTGACCTTCTTCCTTCCTTCCCTTTGTTTTTTTTTTGTTGAATGGTGGAGTAGTGGCCGTAGATGGTGGAGTAGTGGCCCAAAATAGAATTTCAGATTTGTTGATTAACCTTAAACCTTCATATGAATTAATTGAATCAAGGAACCTTATTTCAATTCATCCGAACTGATTGAACCTAATCAGTAAATCATTGGGAATTCACCAATTTTCCAGATTTCAATTTTACAATTAAACCTTAATTTTCTCTAAACAGCAATCCGAATATCAGGTTAAATCGAGATTCTTAAGCCAATCCGAAATTAATCAATTAAATTTCTTCACATTAAATTCAATTTCAGACTCTCGATCCAAATTTTAGGATTAAGCAAATCTAAAATATAAATAATTGGATAACCACGAACTTCAATTAAGCATGAAAACATATATCATACAACTTACCTTAGTCACATATTTACACGAAACATTACTAACCATAAAAACCAAATCCAGAAAATAGGTTTCATGATAACATCAAATAAACTTACTCCGTGAAAATCAATTTCATGACACAGAGAATCAATCAAAATAAATAAGAAAAAATCTAGATGATTCGAACATGGTCGGCTCTGATACCACTTGTTGGAATAAACTTGAATAAATCCCATGGAACCGTCATGCCGAATCATCAAGAATATTGTGCATAAACTTAAATCGGAAGCATACCTTACTCCGGTGGAATTGATATGAAACGATCATGGATCTTCCAGATCATCATGTACATCCGAACCCGATAACCCTTTAGACTTCTCTTCGTTTTCTTTATGTAGAGAATGGAATTCGTACATGTGATCCGGGGACCATAACCAATATATATAGATAACCTAATGGGCTATCTTGTGTAATTTTATTTTAGCCCATCACTATAATAAAATTACCCTAATGTCTCTACACATTAAAGGCCCACACCCTATTAGACACATTAAAGCTCAATCCAGATAAACTTTAGTCGATCACTTTAACGGGCTTAACTTTACGTGACAGTCTTGCAACACATAATATTTCACATATAAGTCCAACGTTGGATTAATGTTCCAACATAAACAACTTTGACTAAACAGAAATTAAAGAATGCCCAAGTCTTGCGGAAGAGTTTGTTACGCTAATACGCCCCGTCAAGTTAGGTGGTGTTGACAACATCTAACTTGATCGGGTGATGATGAAAGGATCTTTTCGGAAGAGCTGTTTGCCAGCTGATCGGCACTATGAACATGTGTAACAACAATCTGTTTTCGTTGCACTTGCTCACGAACAAAGTAAAAAACAATTGCAATATGCTTCATGCGGCTATGAAAGACAGGGTTTTGACAGAGATAAGTTGCACCAATATTATCACAGAAGATCGTTGGTGGTTTCTGAAGAGGAACTCGAAGTTCGCGCAATAAGTTGCTAACCCAATTTGTTTCGGATAATGCACTGGCAACAACTCTATATTCGGCTTCAGTTGAGGACCTAGCGACCGTTTTTTGTTTCTTTGAAGACCAACTTATTGGATTGTTACCAAAGTAAAAGAGATAACCTGTCGTCGAGGTTCTGTCATTTGGATCGCCGGCCCAATCCGCGTCGGAGTACATATCCAAATTGTTGTCACGATGATGAGTGATGCGCAGACAATAGTGAGCTGTTTGTTTCAGGTACCGAAGGACTCTCTTAACAGCTTTCCAATGAGTTTGAGATGGCGAGTGCATGTATTGGGACAACTTGTTAACTGAATAAGAAATATCCGGACGAGTGAAGGAAAGGTATTGCAATTTTCCTATTACTTGTCGATACTCCTTCGTATTGGCTATGGCACTACCATCATCTAGGCCCAAAACTTTAGAAGAACTCATGGGAGTAAGAACACCTTTGTTGTCGTCCATATTCGAGTCTCGAAGGACGTCCATAATATATTGGGATTGCGACAAGATTATACTACCATCATCCTGTTGAGTTACTTCAATACCTAAAAAATGGTGAAGAGGACCAAGATCTTTAAGTGAAAAACGTCGAGAAAGGGAAGAAATCACCTTGTGGATAAATGTGGAGTTGCTTCCTGTGATAATGATATCATCCACGTACACCAATATATAGACTGTAACAACCATGTTGTGAAGGATGAAAAGCGATGTATCGGACTGAGACTTTTGAAACCCCATTTGCAGAATAAATGCCTTTAATTCGTTGTACCATGCCCTTGGGGCCTGTTTGAAGCCATAAATTGCTCATTTTAAGCGGCATACACGCGTCGGTAAATCTGGATGTTCAAAGCCCGGTGGTTGCATCATAAAGACTTCTTCTTCGAGGTGACCTTGAAGAAAAGCATTATTTACATCCAACTGATGTATTGCCCAATTTTTCTGGGCAGCAATAGCAAGAACAAGTCGTACTGTTGTTGGCTTAATGACTGGACTGAATGTTGAATGATAACGAATGCCGGGTCGTTGAGTAAAACCCTTGGCGACGAGCCTCGTTTTATAACGATCAACATTGCCATCTGGTTTCTTTTTAATACGAAAGAGCCATTTGCACTTAATGATAGTTCTATTGGGATCATTTGGAATTAATTCCCAAGTTTGGTTTTTCAATAAGGCATCAAACTCTTGTTTCATTGCATCTCTCCAGTCGGGATATTTTATGGCTTGTTTAACTGTGGTGGGTGTAAAGTTTGGAGATAATTGGGCAACATAGTCGGCAATTTTTTTTGGTTTAAAGACATTGTTTCCGGAACGAGTGGTCACACGGTTTGAGATTTGAGAAGGATTATTGGCTGGGTAAGCCGGTTGGCTGGCAGGTATTTGTTGGTGCACATGTGTTTGGGAGATGGTTGGTATATTACTGTTAGATGGATGGTGGGATGAAGACGAGGGTATGTGGGTATTTGGTTGAACTTGCGTGGGAGGTGCTGTAAGTGTTTGAGAAGAGAGAGGTAATTGAGTGTGTGTTATACCTGGTACGGGCGGAGCCACCGGTTGAGGAGCTGAAGAGCGGTCTTGTCGAGTTTGCCCTGGAGTAGTAGACTGTATCACATTTTGAAGGAGAATGGTTAGAGGAATATGATTTGATTCTGAGATGTTTGAGAGTTGGTTGGAGGTCTTTTCATGATCACCGCTATATCCAAAAAGCGGCAGCAAAATTAAATTAAAAATCCATAATCTACCCTCCGTTAGTCATTGATTAAAATTTGATGGTGGTCAATACAATAAATATCTAGGACGCAACAGTGGCGATGAAGAAAAATCTTCGCAAACTCGAGAAACTGTGAGTAAGGGGAACGCTACTTGGAGTATTTGCGAGCAAGGGATCCTCCGCCTTGTTGTCTACATAGTCTCCGTCGTAGATTTCCAGAAGTTGTTCGTGATTTAGCCATGGTGGTGGCGGAGAGTGAAAAGAAATGTCTGAGATCTGAATATTGTGAAAAGAAGCAGGAGAAACGGCACACGGAGGAAAAGATGTCCGCCAAGGTGAAAAATTAATTAGCGTCAAAAATTCAAAATAATTATAATCAAATAATAGTAATTTTGAATTATGAAAATATCATTTGTTTGGAATATTAGCTAAGGGCACTTTTGCTAATTACTTTTGGTAGAGAGTTTTTTTCTTAATTATATTTCCTAAAATGAGGGATTTATTGCTAATTTTCACTTCATATTGCCTATAAACAAAGGAATAAAATAATCATATATTTTGGGAGAGATCTCCTTTCCTAAACGGGGAGGGAAAATGGTATCACACACACTCACACACCACAAAGCCTTCTTCACATTCTTGATTTCCATCACCTTTGCTCCGAAAAACAAATGTCAGACATCCCATCCGACCTCCATCATGAAATACTCCGGCGAATCCCCGCCGATTCTCTCATCCGCTTTCGTGCCATCTGCAAGGGGTGGCGCCGCCTCATCGACGACCCATCTTTCGTCAGAACCCACGCCGCCAATCAAACTTCCTCCACCACCCTCCTCATCAGAAACTCAACCGCCACTCGATTTTGTTCCTTAACTCTAGATTCCCTAAACTTCGACGACGCCCACCAGATGAGTTAATTTTTATAAATTCATAAATCCCCACAACAAAATTTACAAATTTTAATATTTATATTATAAATCACCTCAAAACCAATAAAATACAAATCGAAAATACACAAATATATGCATATGTAACTACATGTTACTATATGTAACTACTAACTAGTAATGTATATAATGTACAATAATGTATACAGTCTGTTGAACACTATAACTTGAAGCAGATGTAACTTCAACCAAATTTTTTGACAAATTCAAGGAGAGGATCAATGGCTTTCATTAAGCTGCAATAGCAAAATGAAAACAAAAAAAATCATTTTAGTGCAAATAAAAAAAAATGAAGAAACATTAAAACACTCAAAAATCAACAAACATTAAGAGATCGAGAGAGAGAGAGAGAGAGAGAGAGAGAGAGAGAGAGAGAGAGAGAGAGAGAGAGAGAGAGAGAGAGAGAGAGAGAGAGAGAGAGAGAGAGAGAGAGAGAGAGAGAGAGAGAGAGAGAGAGAGAGAGAGGGGAGGGTCCATAGCTGTGAAATGCTACGAATTTAAGACCAAACCGCCAATGACTCCTCACCCGAAGCGCCTCCTACCAAAACCCTAGCCGTCGCTAACCAACCAAGGTTCCGCGCTCACAAATGGAAACCATTATAGAAATAAATCAGACAATAAAAAATGAATGAAATTTCCATCAAAATATAGATCTCGACGAGAGGATCAATCCAACGGTTGGTAGCCCATCAAATTCCGACTAGCGGAACACAAATTACACCTCCAGCAAGATCCACCGTCGTCGAAATACGCACCGACTGTAAAACAATTTCGGAAACATACCGAGTGCTCCAAACAGAATGAAATCACCACCAAAATATTGACATTGACGAGAGGAATCCAACGGTAGTTGAACCGTCGAATTCCGACCACCGGAGAGAGAGTTATGATTTCGGGAAGCAACTTCGCCGGTTGGAGATCTATGGGGGCGGGATTTGGATCTGAGAGTTGAGAGATGAAGAGAGAGACGTTTGTCGGTGGGCTATTGTTTTCAACTGATCTTAAAAGGACATTTTAGGTACTTCAGGATGGGCAAGGGGGTCTGTCAAATAAATTTTAAAATGAAGAGCGTACGCACCAGGATATAATCCCATTGGTGGTTAGTTATATATTTCATATGAGGGGGTCTCTATAAAATAATCCATTTTTATTAGTGAAGGGGGAGTAAGAAACTAATCCAAACTGAAACTATATTATATTATGGGCAAATTGCACTTCACCCCATTAAAAGATGCCTTTTTTGCACTCTCCTTCCTCAATATACAAAAACGAGACTGCCCCTCTTTGAAATATACAACTTGGTTGGACCGAAAATATACATTTGAGACAAAGTGCATCGAGTTGTATATTTTAAAGGGGGCCAGTCATTTTTTTCTTGAGGGGGAAAGTGCAAAAAAGGCATTTTTAAAGGGGTGAAGTGCAATTCACCCTTATATTATCGCTATCAGACTATTACTTAGTCTCTTAATGTCTAGATATTTAATGTCCCGATTTAATTAGTGATTTTGCTTCGACTATTTAATGAGTGAGATTTTGAATAAGTCAAGAGAGACTCAACCACTTCGGTAGTTACATTAGTTACTTCGTGAAAATTATTAAGGAATATTTCCACGTCCCTGCAATATGAAATTAATAAATAACTCTTGGTGGTTAAGACTCGTGAGTAGGTTTCATGTCTGACACGATCGAATGTATTTTTATCTGATCAACTCAAATATGTTAGTGAATAAGTTATTTCATGGTAATTGGATCTCTTTGTGCGCGGACATTTCAACTATTTAGCAATCGGAGCTCAAGATATAATTCTAGAAAAACATACAAAAATAATTATTTGCATTCACTTAGATTGATTCTTTTGTAACAAGAAGAATGCATCTACCACTCGATCACGTCTAGAAAATAACATGAAACCCTCATACGAGATGAACCAAAACAGCCTAAGACTTGTTCAAAAAATTAAAAGCCCCAGAGTAAGGGATGAGTACCAGAAAAAGCCAAGAAGAGGGTCCCCATAAATAAATTTTGAGATGGGAAAGCATTCGGTACATATATTCTTGTTTATTACATTGTCAGCGTCCAAACTCACTCGTGTCTTGTGATACTCGTGGACATGATGATATGCGGTCATGCTGATAGGCTATCTATGTCCGAGTTCTTGCTTTAGGAACAATATTACTTGTGTCTTTTGTTAGTGTGGTAATAATCTCTATATAACTATATTCGTATGAGTTTGAATTGTATGCTAGATTTGCTTCTTCCATTTATCGTTTTGGTTTCCTTTTTCAACTCATCAATTAAACGTTAATGACTACTATAGATTATTACAAATGTTTAATATAACTCTAGGAGTTCAAATATTTTAATCCATAGTAGTTTTTAAGAAAGAAGATAAATGTTGAAGAATGCTAAATAATTCTTTATCGCATGGATTCTCGGATAATTGCAAATGAATGATATACTCCTATTTATACAACTCCACCTTCTGAAGCAACAATTGTGATCATCTTAATCTAATTACTAAGAACATTTCATACAATTTTCTACCAAATATATATAAAGGAACTTCTAGAATCCTCTAAAGATCTCTACAAATCTATACATGAGCCTAAATGAGCCAACTTCTATTGGGCTTGCTCGTTGGATGGATTAACTAAGCCACCTTCGATCCATGGAAAATGGACGGTCCATAACATTCTCCCAACCTAATGCAGTGACGTCCTCGTTGTGCTATCAGTTTTATTTCTAATAAAGAAAGCATAATTAAATGGTGTAGTTTCATCCAGTTTATTTTCTTTTATTTTTATTATCTTGGATATATAATAAAAAAAATTATGACCGGTATCTTTTACAAATATTATTTTAAATAACATTTTA
Organism: Erythranthe guttata; assembly: GCF_056151865.1. NCBI lineage: Eukaryota > Viridiplantae > Streptophyta > Magnoliopsida > Lamiales > Phrymaceae > Erythranthe > Erythranthe guttata. Next base: position 15,005,721 of record NC_142542.1, read on the forward strand.
TACTTTGATGGTAAGTTGAATTAATAATGCATGCATAGTATTTGGGATTTTTGATTATTTGGTACAATAAAAACTAATTACATAAATAAATATATAAACATAACATGTATTTGTTTTACTTTCATATTATTTTAAATAAATAATATATGAATATCTTAATTCCAGTTGAGTTGGAGAGGGAACATCAGACTGGACATTGAACTCAGTCTTGTATAATTATTTAGCAACATGAATTGATTGCGAGCTATGTAGCACGGATACGGAAACATCGATACGGATAAACGGAAAAAAAACATGTGAAAATGGCATGTCCCAAAAAATGAAGATACGGGAATTTGCGGGAACGTAAATATTAAGTATATGTGTACATTTATAAATATGCTATTTAAATATATATAAGTTTTTATTTATATTTAATTTTATTTTATATATATTTTCATACAAATATATTCAAAATAAATATTATTATCAACTATCTGTTTGCAAATGATCATTAAATGGTGTAATTACTTAGATAAGCAACAAAAATATATGATAATTTCTTATTCAAACTCGTGTTTGATTTTTAGAAATTACAAAATGGCCCTTAAGGTGTCCGGCTCGAGTGTTGGACACGAAGCGTGTCCGAAAGACGAGTACGTTAAGAAGTTGAAGTTTCCGTGCTACATAGATTGCGAGCAATTGCGTGCTACATGGACTTGAATTTACTAAAAAAAAAATCAACACTACTATTAATAATAATACGCCAATTCTAATACGAATATTTAATGTTTAAACTAATACGCCAATACATACGAACACTAATACTAATATTAAGACTAATGATAATGTTGATGCTAATACGCCAAGACAAATACTAATACTCATACTAATAAAGGCAAATGGCAAATAGGCCCATGACAAGGGCACTTAATTAAAAGAGGGACATCCAACTTATTTGTTTTTCAAATAAATCCAGTCCATTCAAACTTATTTGCAAGTAAGGAAAATCCCTTTATATATACCAAAATTACCCCAAATTCATTGAAACCCAAAATTCAACTCCAATTTCATGATTCACACCCCAATTTAGCCCAATTTCATCAATTAACCAATTTTAACCATAATTTCAATTTTGATCCCAATTTTGACTCGCCACCACCGGAGAACGCCGTTGACCGGCGTTGACAATATTATGATTTTTTCTAGACACTAAATTATTTTTCTAGAAAATATTATGATTTTTTGAACAATATTTTTGAATTTATTTTGAAAAAAAAATTCAAAGTTTTAGATTATTAAATAAGGCTGAAAATTGGAACAAAGTTTTCTTACTCCACCTAATAAATTTTTTTTTAAACATTATATTATTGTTTTAGAAAATACTTCTAAAAATATGTTGAAACAATTTATCGAGTTTTGCATTATTAAATTAGTGTGAAGATTGGAATATGGGGTTTCTTATCCCGCCTATTCCGATCGAATTTTTTATTTTATTTTGAAACAATAATTTCATTTGAATTTCGAAAATCTTGATTTTGAAAGCAATATTTATTTTTTTTAAAACAATATTTCAATTGTTTAAAGAATATTTCTCAAAATATTTTAAAACAATATATATTGCTTTTATTTCTTGGAATTTAAATAATTTCGAATTTGAATCAAATTTTAATTATGAAAAATCTATTTTAACAAGACGCAATGCGTCTTGTTAAAAGTTCATTTTCATGTAGTGTTGTAAATTGAAGGCATGTGAGAGGCACATGCAATTTCCATCCAACTTAACTGCAAAAATAAACGGCGGACCAATTCTATCAAAAAATGACATGATCAAGGACTGCTATTATAACTCCAAAATGAGGGACACTTTTAAAAATTGGATTAAGTATAAGGGCGAAAAATGTAATTTTTTCCTTATTTGCTATATTAATATTTTGATATTAACACTTCCCCTTGTAAAGAACTTCAATTTACTCAAAAAAAAAATTATATTAACTTTTGGTAATCTTTACTACTGATTGTTTTTTTTTTTTTTTTTTTTTCTTCTTCTTTTACCAAGAAATCGTTCGGGCTAGTTCAGTATATCTTGTGAAGTTTTGGCAATATATCTAGTGATAATTAGGTTGACGTCCTCAACATCAAATTGTAATGCTACAAGAACTAAATACCTCTGAAAAAATACGAACCACAACATACATAATTCATGGACTATTATCCGTTTATTGAAACTCTCTAACTAAAAAATTATGCATTCTTTGGTTCGTACAAATGGTTGAGAGCTAAATTAGCGGACCATGGTCCCAAATAATGCATGGAGGCAAGCTTAATTGAGGAACTTAGTTAAAGCACGGTTGATACCACTCTATTATTGTGATGAAATATTGATCGAATAGTTATAATTGAACCACAACCCGATATTGTAAAGCTAAAAAAGTTAAAAGTACCCGCTTGTGAATTTCCCAAGTTTGATGTAGAACAACGAATGATAATTGATTGCTCAAAAACTCAAAATATTGTATAAAATTCACTTATGTGATATGTCATAAGCCCTATGGAAAATTTTAAATTTTTTTTGAACTACAAAATCACTTTGAATTCCGATTCCAAAATTTTGGAACCTAGAAATCTATTCCAATCCCAAAAGTTTCGAAATTTCAAAACTTCTTTGAACTTTTGGAAAATTTTCAGAATATATGAAAAGTCCGTAAAGTTTCAGAAAACAAGAACACCCACTTTCTAAAACATAAACGGTGTTGATTCCACCATGTGGCTCATTCTGAATCAAAAATTAAAAATTAAAAATATAATGATTATCTATATAATCCACGTGTAGGGCAGATAAAGATAATGGTACAATCAAAATTGACAAAAACAACTTCAAAAGTATTGGCATTAGAATTAAAAATTTGTATATGAAAAGAAATACCACAATCGATGAAGTTTCATAAAACAATTATTAGATATTTGGAGTTAATTGTATACACCCATGTGAAACGTCTAATTGCTAAAAAAGTCCCCATATAAAAGTAATTAGCATTAACCTCCTACGATGGGTGTAATTTAGTCCACCACCCCTGTTTAAATAAAGTTCGTTGACGGTACTGAAAAAGACTATATTAGAGCAACTCCAACGGGGTTATTAAATAGGTTATCAAACCCCTTAATCTCCATTTGACTCCCCAATTTTAAAAACTCTCTCCTCCAATGGGGTTATTAAAATAGGGTTCTATTTTGATAACTCATCACTCTGGGAGTAAAAATACATCCCAAAGAAATAGTTATCAAATATTCTCCTAAAAAATAGGAGCACGTGAAAAAAGAAAAACCTCAACGTAATTGAGTTTTCTTTTCTTTACGTGAAAATCTCAACGGAATAAAATTAAATTATCTACATCTTCAACAAATTTCAACTGGAAAAAAATCTCAACAGAATAAAATTAAATTTTCTACGCCTTCAACATATTTTTTTTCTTTCTCTAGAGCTTCAACAAAGTTTCACGGAAAAAAAGAATCTCTATTTATATATTATTTTTTTTTCTATCGAAAAGGTAAAAACTTGATTAATATTGATTTTGAACATAGTTTACCAGAAAAATCGGTTTGTATGATTATTTAAAATGGATTAAAAAATAAATAATATATAAATAATCATAAATTTGTTTGATAATTGTTTTTTGAAACTTGTGGTTGGAGTTCACTAGTTGTATAGAGATATCAAAGTATAATCCTGGTTATCAAATGAGTATTTGATAACCCCATTTGATAATGAAACACGTGGGTTTTTCCATAAAAGTGTTTTAACTCTCTTACTTTCAAACTAAATTTTAGTTATGACTTAGTGGGCTAAGTGTTATGACTTAGTGGGCTAAGTAGTGCTTGGTGGGTTTAATTATGGATATTATTCTAACTCCTTAAACTAACCCACTAACCCATTTTTTTGAGTGCTCTTGTGGTTGGTTTTCTTGCAGATCATGGGCTGAGTAGTGGAAGCTTGGAAAGTCTATAAATACCAAACTCAAGACTCAAGAAATGTGCAGATTCCGAAGAAACAAAAACCGAGTGCTGAAGTTTATCTACGAGAGTTTTAGTGTGTTTCTAGAATCTGTTTGTACGTACTCCTCACGAGTACATTCTTTGAAATCTAGAATTTTTAATATTTCTCTTTTTGTTTCTAGATTTGAATGTAAGAATGATCATGTTAATGATTCATTCATAAGGAAGAAGTTTCCGTGCATCTTCTATTTGTATTCTTGGAATACTGTTTTAATATAATTTTTCCGTCCTATAAAGGGCAAGTTCGCGAGTTTTACTTGTGAACATTTTTTAGACCTGAGTATTGTCTTTTTATCTTTATATTTCCGCTGCATGTTTTCTCAAGTGTGATAACACTTAAGATAACATCTCTGTATTAAACGAATTCGGGACCATAAATTCTTTCAATTGGTATCAGAGCCAACACTTGACGTATACTAAGTGTTTGTTCCTATTTTTTTCAGAAACGAATTCGTGATGGATACTCAGATGACTGCTTCTATGCGACCTCCTGTACTTGATGGCACAAACTACACCTACTGGAAAGTCAAGATGAGGGCATACATCAAAGCCATTGATGAGAGAGCCTGGAGATCTATCCTTACTGGATGGAAGCCACCCACTATAACAGATGCGGATGGGGATGTATTTCCAACACCAGAATTACGGTGGACAGCAGACGATCTATCAAATACCAATCAAAACTCAAATGCGTTAAATGCAATCTTTAATTCAGTAGATTTAACAACGTTTAAATTGATTTCAGTGTGCACTTCTGCGAAGGATGCATGGGAGGTTCTTCAGCTACATTGTGAAGGATCAGAAGAACTAAGCTCAGATTACTCTCTTCCAAATTTGAGAGACTAAGGATGGAAGAAACTGCAACAATCTCTCAATACAATGAGAAATTGATTGATTTAGCTAATGAATTTCAATCCTTAGGTGGTCCTTTGAGCAATGAGACACTGGTGAATAAGGTATTGAGAACTCTCCCAGAAAGATTCAGCATGACAGTTACTACAATTGAGGAGGCCAAAGACACATCATCCCTACGTCTGGACGACCTAATTGGTAGCTTAAAGTCTAGGGAAATGAACTTTGAAGATCAAAGAAAGGAGAAAGGTAAGGCTATCTCAAATGCACTCCAGGCAGAATTAGAGAAGTAATATGTTGTTCCGGAGTATGATGATGATGCAGAGGAATGTCTCAACAATGTGGCATTTCAGATTCAGAAATTCAATAGGGCATACAGACGAAGTGGAATCAAGCCCAGACAGTTATTTCCAGATGGCTCTCCACAAAATCGACAAACTCAGCCCCGGAACAGATCTATTCCACAGAGAACATTTCCTCAAACATCTTCTCAAAACACTTTAAAAAATTCTTCATTTATTCGTTCAAATTCTGAACCACCTAACTTAGATCATATCAAATGTAGGGCCTGTTCAGGATTTGGACATTATGCTAATGAATGTGCAAACACCTTCAGAAGAAGAGGAATGAGTTTGATTTGTGCTGTCAGTGATGAGGAGGAAGAGCAACCTGAACAGACAGAGGAGCAGCAATCCACTAAACAGGCTCTTTCTGTCAGATATATCACTGAAAATTCTTCTGAAACAGAATCACAAGGAGTTTCTCTGGATGCTACAACACTTTCTGAAACACTTTCAGTAACTAAAATTTCTGAGTTAGATAATCGTCATTATACATGTTTGAACTGTATTTCTTTGAATGCTGCAGAATACAGTAAAGAAGCAGTGGGAGATGAGGAAGAAATGCATAAGAAATTGCTCAGCGACTTGGAGAAGAAGACTCATGCTCTAGATGCAGCCAACAAGGAAAATTCTTCTCTTAAAGAAACAATCACAGATTTGGAGGTTGGTATCACCAAGAAGGATCTTGAACTGGCAAAGGTGAAAGATGAACTCAAAGAGGCAACTCTAGCAATCAAGAGGATGAATACCGGCACAACTAAACTCAAAGAGATCGTGTCACTGGAAAAGTACAACAAAAAAGAAGGTCTAGGGTTCAAAAAACAAGTGAAGAAACACAAGCCAATAAAGAAGAAAGAAATTGTTTTTGTAAAAGAGAAGGGTTCAAATGGAAAAGAATGCAGAAACTCCACAGTCTCCACTCCATAGTCCAGAATAAGGGGATACATTTGTCATTACTGTTTCTCACCAGGACATATTCGTCCATTTTGTGAGAAACTAAGTAGTGACAAAATGTTGTACAGGATGAGTCACATCACTCCAGGAAACACTTCAAAGAAAAAGGTAGAATTTACCAAAAAGGAGTGTAAAATATGGACTCCCAAAGGTAAACTTTTGTGCAAGGCAGTATACACCTCTTTAAATGCTAACATTTCAGGTTCATGGTACTTTGATAGTGGATGCTCTAGGCACATGACTGTAACAAAAGAATTTCTATCAAACTACCATACACTTAATGGAGGACGTGTAACCTATGGAGGAGGAGCTAAAGGCAAAGTGGTTGGACGTGGAACACTCGGTATTGAGGGACTTCCAAAACTTTCAAATGTCTTACATGTTGAAGGATTGGGGTCAAATCTCATCAGTATTAGTCAATTGTGTGATGATGATCTACGTGTTCAATTTGATAAGTACTGTTGTTCTGTGTTTGATAATCAAAATCATTGTGTAGTGACAGGTTCCAGATCAATGGATAATTGTTATCAAACAGGTGACACCATCTCATGCAAGAGCTCAAGAGTAAGTGAAGTAGAGCTGTGGCACCAGAAACTAGGGCACACAAACTTCAAAAATCTGAAGCTGCTCAACAAGTACAATGCCATAAGAGGAATTCCAGATCTCAAGAAGGACATTCCTATATGCGGAATGTGCCAGAAGGGAAAGCAAACTAGAGTGCCACACAAAGTGTTACAACACGTTGGTACCACCATCTGTTTTGAACTTGTACATATGGATCTTATGGGTCCCATAGAGGTAGAAAGTTTAGGTGGTAAAAAATATGTTTTTGTGTGTGTTGATGATTTTTCAAGATATACTTGGGTGTACTTTTTAAGAGAAAAATCTGATACTTTTGAAGTTTTCAGAAATTTGTACAGGTTTGTTGGAACTCAATTTCAAGTTTCTATTCGTAGAATAAAGTCTGATCATGGAAAAGAACTTGAGAATGCTTTATTTCTTGCTTTTTGTAATAAAAAGGGTATAAAGCATGAATTTTCTGCTCCAAAAACTCCTCAGCAAAATGGTATTGCTGAAAGAAAAAACAGAACTACCCAGGAGATGGCTAGGGTAATGATGAGTGCAAAAAATGTGTCTAAAAGGTTTTGGGCTGAGGCTGTCAACACAGCCTGTCACATCTCTAATCGTGTGTATCTAAGATTAGGGTCTATGATGACTTAATGTGAAATTCTTTATGGTAAGAAACCTAATCTAGAATACATGCATGTGTTTGGATGTGTCTGCTATGTCCTAAATGATAGAGATCATCTAGCTAAATTTGATTCAAAAAGTGATTTGAGTTTGTTTATGGGATACTCTAATAACAGTCATGCTTATAGAGTATATAACTTAAGAACTCGAACCATTATTGAATCTGTAAATGTGGTATTTGATGACTTTGCTGATCTCCGCAGTAAAACAGCTGAAGATGAAGTTGATGACCTGATTGCTGAAGAAGAAACAACCGGAGAAGACACTACTGCCACAGATGTGTTAGGGATCGTGCATGTATACGCAGCGGAATTTAAAATTTTTATATCGAACTAGTTTCGATTACATGCATAAACTAATCACATAGTCAACGTACCTTAACGCTTCCGCCATACATATGGTAATTATCGATTTAATTGAAAAATACGTAAAACCGAAAATCACGAAACATGCTTATACTTCATTTCACAAAATCGAAACATGTAATCACGTATTACTCATGCTCGCAAATTAATAATCATACAAACATGTTCGAATCGAATTACGAAAGTTCCGATTTAATTACCTCTTGTAGCGTGCGATTTCAACGAATCGAAATCCTAGAACGAGTCACGTACAAGCTGCTAATTACCAATCCACGGGGCTGCAACTCACGGCTGGACCAAGCTGATCCAGCAAGCGACGAACGGCAGTGAACGGCAGCAGCAGCGGCGGCGCGTGAGCGGCGTATCGGCGCGTGCGACGGTGCGTGGATTCGTCGGGGCAGCAGCTCCTCTCCAATTAGGTTTCACCTCGTATTTTCGACCCACTCGAACTACAGCACTAGATGTAAACGAGTTAGATAACAACAAGAATAAAACGAAGGAAACGAGAGAAGAAAAACCGGCGGTTTTCCGGCGGTGGTCGGCGGTGGCGCGCCGGTGGAGCAACGGCCGAAGAGGGGAGCGGCTAGGGCTTGAGCGGCTAGGGTTTGGTGCTGAAAATCTGATCTCAAACTCTTGTTTGAGGTCTATTTATACTTAGGGTTTTCAACCCTAGTGGGCTTAAGTCATTGGGCTTGACCACTGATGCATTAAGCCCATTCCCTCGTCGGCCTCGTTTCTAATAAACGATCGTCCACAAAATTATAACAAAATTATATTTGTGACGAGCTCAAAGTCCTCGTCGATACGAGTGCCTCTTCGAAATTTCCAATTTCCAAAATTGGAAACTTCCACTTCAGTGGACCTGCTAAATCGGGAAACTTCCCAATTTAGAAAGTTCACTAAATTCCGCATGTCTCTCTTTCTCTACGTTTATTCCGATTCGCAATCCACAATTACGAATCTTGGATTCAATCATATCGACATCCAATCGTTCAAAGATTAACACATTTATCTATGCTTGTTGTTATCAAGGATCTATATTACACGAGAAGTGTGACCCTCAATGGTTCAGGTGTATGCTAGCCGTGGGCTCACAACTCTTTGTGATTCGAACAACACATTGTTCTTATACGAACTCCTCCCAAGAGTCCCGATTAGAGTAAAACTCATTTTACCTAACCCCGATCAAATCGGTGCCCAACGAATCAAGATTGGCGTCTAGCAACTGCGCATCATGATTCCCTAGATACAAATGAAGTGCCTGCAAGAACCTTATGATATAGTTAGCGTACAGTACTATCCCTTCGTAGCACATGTCCCGATTGAACTAGAGGCATTGGTTCACCGAGACCTCTTATAAAGTTCAATAACCGTGCGAACGTTCTAGGTATTATAAATCCGTTCGTGTGTGACTTAGGGAAACACATTTCCCTAATCACCCCACTATCAACTCTGGCCAGAGATTCCATGGATTATAAACCGTCAGAACACACAGGACATCCATGACTACTCAAGCGCTCGAATCCCCTACTACAATGCACAGACTTCACACTAGATTTCGGATTGCACGAACGTTGGCCCTTGGAGCGGTCCGCGGTGGGACTCAGGGACAGGTCACGATACAATCGGTCCTCTAGTGAAGTCACGGTGATGTCTGGGTCTTAAGGACTAATGGTGTACAACTATATCTTAGAAACCTATTACTCGATGAATGAGAACCACTTATAGATTTCTAGGGCGAGGGAGTTCAGTGAACACATCCAGTATGAGCACCCACTCAAGTATGCCGATGTCACAACACCGAGGACTGATGAGACGCAGTACACATACACTAAGTGCTAGTCTCAAAAGGGAAAGGCCGGTATCCTCATTATTGGCGTAACCCATCGACTAGGAACAAGGTTTAACAGTTACATTACATTGCTGAGTTATCTCACGATTCTACTAGATCAACTCACAGTAATAGAGTAACTCGTTAGGACTATATCTATGCTGCTTGCATGGGATAACAGATATAGAATGCCAAATAAGATATTTTATTATTACGAACGAAAAACGATTGTTTTATTACAAAGAAAAGAGAAAGACCACAGCCACAAGTTGGCTTGCCGGTCACCTACTCTAACAATCTCCCACTTGACCTAAAGCCAACTACTCATAAATCTAAGTCCCATCGACTCTCGATGTTTCTCGTGGACTGATCCTGACAATGGCTTGGTGAAGGGATCTGCAATATTGTCCTCCGAGGTGACTCTGTCTAGCTTGACTTCACCTCTCTCTATGATCTCTCGGATCACATGGTATTTTCTCAACACGTGCTTCGACTTCTGATGAGCTCTTGGTTCCTTAGCTTGCGCTACGGCTCCGTTGTTATCGCAGTACAGCCGTACTGGATCGCTAGCGTTCGGAAATACACCCAACTCTTGGATGAATTTCCTAATCCATGACCCTTCCTTTGAAGCATCTGATGCTGCAATATATTCAGCCTCGGTGGTGGAATCAGCCGTCGTGCCTTGTTTGGAACTCTTCCAACACACGGCACCTCCGTTGACTTTGAATATATACCCCGAGTTTGACTTTGAGTCATCCACGTCCGATTGAAAACTAGAATCCGTGAAGCCTTCTAATTTCAACTCGGTATCCCCATAGACCAAAAACAAATCTCGAGTTCTTCGCAAGTACTTGAGAATGTCCTTCACAGCCTTCCAATGGGCTGGGCCGGGGTCGGACTGATATCTGCTTGTGACGCTCACAGCATACGCAATATCAGGTTGTGTACACAGCATGCCATACATTATGCTTCCTATAGCGGATGCATAAGGTGTCCTTTTCATCTCCTCGATTTCCATTGGTGTTTGAGGACGCATGGATTTCGAGAGACGAACCCCATGGGACATTGGCAAGAATCCCTTCTTGGATTCTTCCATGCTAAACCGTTTAAGAACGGTGTCTATGTACATGGATTGGGACAAGCCAAGCAATCTCCTCGATCTATCTCTATAGATCCGTATTCCCAATACGTAGGATGCTTCTCCCAAATCCTTCATCGAGAAACGTGTGGATAACCATACTTTAGTCGACTGCAACATCCCTACATCATTCCCAATGAGTAGTATGTCATCAACATAAAGTACAAGAAAAGTCACTGCACTCCCACTAACCTTCTTGTAGACACAAGGTTCCTCCGGGTTTTTCACAAATTCAAACTCTTTGATAGTTGTGTCGAACCTTTTGTTCCAACTACGGGATGCTTGTTTCAATCCATAAATGGATCGCTGGAGTTTGCAAACCTTTTGCTCATCTCCAGAAGATATGAAGCCTTCCGGCTGCGCCATGTAAATTTCTTCCTCAATGTCCCCATTAAGGAAAGCGGTCTTCACATCCATTTGCCATATCTCGTAGTCATACCACGCAGAGATGGCCAGCAAAATCCTAATGGACTTAAGCATAGCAACTGGAGAGAAGGTTTCCTCATAGTCAACTCCTTGTTTTTGAGTATAACCCTTCGCTACCAATCTAGCCTTGTAGGTCGATACCTTTCCATCTACTCCAATTTTCCTCTTATAGATCCACTTGCAGCCTATGGGAACAATTCCCTCGGGTGGATCTACCAAGGTCCATACCTTGTTGGAGTACATAGAGTCCATTTCGGATTTCATGGCATTAAGCCAATGTCCCTTGTCTGTATCCGATACAGCTTCGTTGAAAGTTCTAGGATCACATCCTTGGTCAACTTCATCAACGAGGAATAACCTATCGGGCGCTCTCCGAACTCTTTCGGATCTACGCAGCGATGGTTCAGGAGGTATATTAGTGGTTTGTTGAATTGGTTCATTATCTGATTGTTGTGCTTGAACTTCAGATTGTGGTTCTCGAACTTCTTCGAGATCAACTACACTGCCCTTTCTATCCGATAGAAATTCCTTCTCAAGGAACACGGCATTTCTCGAGACGAACACCTTTGCCTCGGAAACATAGTAGAATTCGTATCCCATGGAATCCTCGGGATACCCCACAAAATAGCATAGGTCGGATTTTCTATCCAACTTATCTCCCACTAGCCGCTTCACGTAAGCGGGACAACCCCATATCCTAATATGTTTAAACGTGGGTTTCTTGGAGTGCCAAAGTTCATAAGGTGTGGAGTTAACTGCTTTGGTATTAACCCTATTCAGCAAATACACGGCAGTTAGGAGTGCATGACCCCACAGGTATGCCGGTAGCTCGGTGAACCCCATCATAGATCGAACCATGTCTAACAGTGTTCGATTCCGACGTTCGGAAACTCCATTAAGCTGAGGAGTTCCAGGAGGAGTCCATTGAGACAGAATCCCATTCTCTTTAAGATAGTCTATAAACTCAGTACTTAAGTATTCGCCACCACGATCGGATCGTAGTTTCTTAGTACGTCTACCGAGTTGGTTTTCTACTTGGTGTCTAAAATCTTTGAACCTTTCAAAAGTTTCCGACTTATACTTCATTAAGTACACGAAACTATACCTAGAATAATCATCGGTAAAGGTGACGAAGTAGTTAAAACCACCCCTAGCACTAACGCTTAGTGGACCACACACGTCTGAATGGATCAAATCCAAAAGACCCTCGGCCCGTTCCATCTTCCCTTTGAAGGGAGTCTTGGTCATTTTTCCTTTAAGGCAGGATACACAAGTTTGAAGTGATTTAACGTCCTCCAAGGAGAACATTCCTTCACTAACAAATTTGTTCATCCTTCTCAAGGAAATGTGACCTAGTCGAGCGTGCCAAAGTTGTGCGGGGTTAAGACTTATATCTTTTCGTTTTGCTGATATAACGTTAATAGGTATTTCACTTGGATTCAGTTCATATAAGTTGTTTATAAGTTGTCCCTTACAAATCATATTTTGTTCCTTTTGTATAATGCAAATCGAATTTCCAAAACCAAAAGTAAAACCTTCATTATCCAAAACAGGAATAGAAATAAGGTTTCGAATAAGTGACGGAACAAATAAACAATTGTTCAAAACAATGGAAAAACTAGAATCCAAAACAGAAAGATAAATTGTCCCAATGGCTTCAGCAGCAACCCTTGCTCCGTTGCCCATTCTTAGGTAGGTCTCACCCACGTTAAGCTTCCTACTTCTTGTCATGAGCTGCAAATCATTACAAAGATGTGAGCCACAACCAGTATCCAATACCCAAGCAGAAGATTTAACGGACAAGTTAACTTCAACTAAATACGTACCCTTTTCAGAACGTTTCTGATCGAGGTAAGCCTTGCAGTTGCGTCGCCAATGGCCCTTCTTTCCACAATGATGGCAAGCGTCATCAACTTGCTTGGTGACCTTGTCATTCTTCACTCCGCTCGACTCGCCCTTCTCAAGTTTCTTGCTCGGGCCGAAACTCCTTTCTTTCCTTTTCTTCTGGAAAGAACCTTTCTTTGCAGAAGGAGCAACTAGGAGAACTGATTTATCCTTCTTGATCGTGGACTCATAGCTGACCAACATGTTCAACAACTCATCCAATGGTGGATCGAGCTTGTTCATGTTGAAGTTCACTATGAACGATTCATAAGAACTAGGAAGGGACAGTAGGATCAAATCCACCGAGAGCTCGGCCGGGAGGGTGACATCAAGGTTCACCAACTTCTCAAGGAGAGTGATCATCTTGAGACCGTGTTCGTGGACCGAAGCCCCTTCACGCAGCCTCATGGTGATCAACTCCTTGGTAGCTGAGTACCTCGATGCCCTAGTATTCTCACTGTACATGCTTTCAAGATGGTGCTTGATATCATAAGCATGCACATGAGACTCATACTTCCTCGCGAGCTCTGGCACCATGGATGCTAGCATGTAGCACCTCGCATGGAGGTCGTCCTTCTTCCATGCCTCGAAAGTGGCAGTCTCGTCAGCAGTAGCAGTCGCAGGAAGAGCAGTGGGGGGACGTTCATTGAGCACATAGAGACGCTCCTCGACTTGGAGCACAAGTTTCAGATTGCGAAGCCAATCCAAATAGTTTGGACCGGTGAGTTTGTTTTGGTCGAGGATTGAGGAAAGGGGACACTACAACAAAAATGTGCTTTCTCGACACAATTAAATGTCTCAATATATAACATTTCGGGACATTTATACTTCTAGGGACATATAAAATATATGTCGCGTAGTTGTGTGTCGCAATAGCGTTTGGGGCATTTATTAAATGTCCCTATAAAGTTCTCTTTTACGGGCACTTATATATGTCCTAAGAGATTGATTTTGAGACACAAAAATATACCCTATTAAAGTCTCCCTATTTTGATTAATCATCCTTTTAAGGCACTTATTGTGACACAAAGACATTTATATATATTTCTAAAATTTAATATTAATTATAATATTTATATTTGAATCGTATTGAAAAAATAACACTTTAAGAAATACATACAACATATAAATTTGAATAAAAAAAATCAAACATTACATGAATACTCTCAAAATCATTAATCAAAATTTTGAGTGCCTTTCATCCATAAAGTCGACAGATACTACTGCAAGGAATCCTACACATACTACTACAAGGAATCCTTCAAGACAAGCAACATGATCTCATAGGACCTGAAATTTAAATTTTCAATATCCAAACTAATTATTCTACTAGTCTAACACTAGAAAATAAAAAAATGTATAATCCAGCTCCCACCATATTCTAGATTGCATCAAGCATGAAATTCATCTTTCAAAACAAAGGAACCTGCAAGTACAAAAATATACATCAATTAATAAACAAAAAATTAATGTACAAGAACATTTATGCCAAGTGAACATTTGCAAATACAAAATAACATAAGATCTCTCTAAAAGAGTACTACTCTTTAGTAAGAGCCAGAAACAGAAGATAAACTTCAAAAATACATACTCACGCACTTCAAATAAAAACCCAAGATAACAACAAATAATTTGAACTGCTTCACAAGACTGATAGAATGATTCATATCCAACAATATAAAGTAGAATTCTTAACCATTTAAACTGTAACTTCATCAACTTGTCATGTTCGACTCCTTCAATTAATCCAACAATATAAAGCAATACTCTTGACCATTTAAAAATCAAACTTTATCAATTTGCTTACTTCTACTCCTCCAAGTAATAAATAAATATACATGATCAACTCATATAGGCCGGTCAAACAAATAAATCAGAATGTTCTATTTAGCTTTGTTGAAATTCAATGGTCAATGAGCAATAGTAACAAAACAAACGGTTACTCTTTTCATTTTTATTCTCCAAAAAATATTAATATTCTCTAAGTATCAACAACTAATAACCAAATATGACGGCCAGAACCACCAAAAGTTGATGATTAACGAGAAAAATACAATTTACAGAAAATAAGGAAAAAAGAAAACATCACAATGAAAGAGGGCAATTCAATATGCACTCTACGATTACATGAATATAATCGTAGGGGGAATCATTGAAGTGTTTTTTTACCTACCATCAAGAATCTCAATTCATTAAGTCCTCAGAAACATAAACAAGTTATAGAAGACAAGAAAAAAAAACATACCAATGAAAAGGCCAATCGATATATACTTCAAGACCCTTTAAATTGCTCTTGCCTCGTTTTCACTCGGTAGTGAGATTCAATACCTTCTGGTAAAAATAAATAAGATAACTAGAGAGATAAGCATAAGGCAGACATAAACTATAATTTCTTGCCGTGTTTCTAGTTTAAATCAGAGCCCTCGGGAATTATTCTTGTATGAAATATAACATAAAATATAAAGAAAATGTGCAAGTTCAACAAAAAATTAAGTAACATTAAATGATAAATAGTCCTTGAGGCCCTAAACACAAAAACGAAATATTAGGCTTACAAAGAACTATAATCGAAAGAAAAACTACCTGAAAACTTACCGACATTGGCTATCTTTAAAGCCATAGGTAATTATCGACATGGTACTTTTACTTGTAGAAAATCTGACCTTAGTACCGTCAAAATTATAAGAACATAGACATCAAAACACACATTCATACAATACGGAGTGTTTCAGGCAATGAGAAAATTGAGTGTTTCTAGATTCCCAATGTATAGAATACATTTTCCTGCTAAATGACGCAGATATAAATTAAGACAAAGAAATAGAATTACATTAGAAGCAGAGACATTCTTTGTTGGTGGCAGAAGAGAACAAATGATAAAATTCTAATTTTTTTTCTAAACATTCATCACAAACTATTATTTTGCTAAAATTGTTTCATTATTCAGCATGAACGAATTAAAATTGCTAAATTCCAATTTAAAACATATAAAATTTTAATTTATTTAATATAATACAGTTTCTCCTCCTCCCACAATTACCATGTCCCATGTCGAACAACCACGAGGATCAATAGCCAACATATCCATATTGAACTATTTATCACCATAAATTAGGGGTTTAGGGTTTGGATTTCAATTATTAGGATGAAAAGAGTTCGTAAGGATGGGCGTTGAATCCATTACCGTAACAAAGGGAATTGATCGGATTACCTTCGAACAAAGTGTTTTTTTCTTCTTCTGCATCGTTGCTTCTTCTGTGCCGTGGCTCGAAGAAAAACCACAGAGTAGGTTTTTTCTCTAACAATAGAGTTTGAGTTGGGAACTCGATCGGCTGGGGTGAAAATAATAAATAGAAACAAAAAATCATTTATTTATTTATTTTGCTTAAGTGTCCCTATATGTTTCAGAAATAAGAAAAAAATTAAATGTCCCAATAAATTATACTTAAGGCATTTATAAAAATATGCCTCTAAATGTTAAATGTCCTTATATGTTTTATAAGTACGAAAATTTTGTAAATGTCCCTACAAATTATTTTTGAGGCGTTTATAAAAAAATGTCCCCAACCAAGTGTCGCAATATCTACATTTTGTTGTAGTGGGATGTTTGGACATTGTTGCTGAGAAAATTTTAAGAAGACAATAATTAGAGTTTAGTTCGTAATAATCGTTACAATTAAAATTTTGGACTTTTATATTTTAATTGTTCTCCCACTAATTTTATCGAATTCCACCACCCTCTAGCAGACAATCGAGAAAACTTATTTTTCTTTAATGGGCTTTAGGTCCAATAGCGCTAATGTAACCCGTAGTTAATCTATCCCGATTACATAAGCCTAAAGGTAGAGTACTATCAATCACATCACTATGTGACCCTAAAGATCGATTTACCTCACACTTGATAATGACCTAAGTTAATCTAGCGAATATCAAAATCTTCGTGTGTCAAGTCTAGCCTACCAATATGAGATGTCATAGATCCAACTATATCAAACTAATGCAATCCCTAGTTAATCTAGCCGACCACATTAATCCAACATAATTTTATCTATGACCGTATCTCCATCTAATGTCAATTAAATTACAGCTTATCCCACAATAGCACTCCCCGCTAACACGGCTTACTGCACTATCATGAGAGGCTACACATAATTTAATTGTTGGTAGAAGGAAAGAAAAATTCAACAATTTGGTTTTTCTTTATAGCTTGATAATTATTCTTGATTAAGAATGAGGGATTTTATTTATTAAATCTTATTAGCTCATCGGAAGTTTTAGGTTATGATCGTTTGTGATTCCTACAACTATGTTCTCTAGGTATGTGGAAACGCATATTGATCCTAAGAGAGACATACGATCATCATCGAACTTAATCACAATTATTCATCTCATGAATTAATTAATTAATACGATAAATTGCAAATATAATTAACGGACCTCCTTCATTCATAAATCAATCAAATAAGAATGAAGTCCATTAGTTATTTGCTATCTAATTTGTGTTCCATTAATTAAACTAATTTAACGATTAAATTAAATAATTAATCCAACACTATTCTTTGAATTCAAATTAAATTAATGGATCAATTATCTAATTTGGGTTTAATTGATAAATAATTTCAAAAATTAAAAATCAATTAATTTTTAATATTAATTTCAGAAAATCAAATTAATTTTTTTTTTTTTTTTTTGTTGTTGTTGTGCTGACCGGACCGGTCCGACCGGACCGGTTCGGTCAGCTGAAAAACAGCAGCAAAAATCGAATTTTTTCAAAATTAAAATTTTTTATATTTTCTGAAATATTCAAAATATTTAATTAATATTAAAACACCCAATTAGATAACACCAATAATTCAACAATTCAACAAATCGAAGCATGCTTTCGAAAGCGATAAACACGTTGACAAATTAACGATTAACCCGTGGCTCTGATACCACTGTTGGGGATCGTGCATGTATACGCAGCGGAATTTAAAATTTTTATATCGAACTAGTTTCGATTACATGCATAAACTAATCACATAGTCAACGTACCTTAACGCTTCCGCCATACATATGGTAATTATCGATTTAATTGAAAAATACGTAAAACTGAAAATCACGAAACATGCTTATACTTCATTTCACAAAATCGAAACATGTAATCACGTATTACTCATGCTCGCAAATTAATAATCATACAAACATGTTCGAATCGAATTACGAAAGTTCCGATTTAATTACCTCTTGTAGCGTGCGATTTCAACGAATCGAAATCCTAGAACGAGTCACGTACAAGCTGCTAATTACCAATCCACGGGGCTGCAACTCACGGCTGGACCAAGCTGATCCAGCAAGCGACGAACGGCAGTGAACGGCAGCAGCAGCGGCGGCGCGTGGCAGCGGCAGCGGCGGCGCGTGAGCGGCGTATCGGCGCGTGCGGCGGTGCGTGGATTCGTCGGGGCAGCAGCTCCTCTCCAATTAGGTTTCACCTCGTATTTTCGACCCACTCGAACTACAGCACTAGATGTAAACGAGTTAGATAACAACAAGAATAAAACGAAGGAAACGAGAGAAGAAAAACCGGCGGTTTTCCGGCGGTGGTCGGCGGTGGCGCGCCGGTGGAGCAACGGCCGAAGAGGGGAGCGGCTAGGGCTTGAGCGGCTAGGGTTTGGTGCTGAAAATCTGATCTCAAACTCTTGTTTGAGGTCTATTTATACTTAGGGTTTTCAACCCTAGTGGGCTTAAGTCATTGGGCTTGACCACTGATGCATTAAGCCCATTCCCTCGTCGGCCTCGTTTCTAATAAACGATCGTCCACAAAATTATAACAAAATTATATTTGTGACGAGCTCAAAGTCCTCGTCGATACGAGTGCCTCTTCGAAATTTCCAATTTCCAAAATTGGAAACTTCCACTTCAGTGGACCTGCTAAATCGGGAAACTTCCCAATTTAGAAAGTTCACTAAATTCCGCATGTCTCTCTTTCTCTACGTTTATTCCGATTCGCAATCCACAATTACGAATCTTGGATTCAATCATATCGACATCCAATCGTTCAAAGATTAACACATTAATCTATGCTTGTTGTTATCAAGGATCTATATTACACGAGAAGTGTGACCCTCAATGGTTCAGGTGTATGCTAGCCGTGGGCTCACAACTCTTTGTGATTCGAACAACACATTGTTCTTATACGAACTCCTCCCAAGAGTCCCGATTAGAGTAAAACTCATTTTACCTAACCCCGATCAAATCGGTGCCCAACGAATCAAGATTGGCGTCTAGCAACTACGCATCATGATTCCCTAGATACAAATGAAGTGCCTGCAAGAACCTTATGATATAGTTAGCGTACAGTACGATCCCTTCGTAGCACATGTCCCGATTGAACTAGAGGCATTGGTTCACCGAGACCTCTTATAAAGTTCAATAACCGTGCGAACGTTCTAGGTATTATAAATCCGTTCGTGTGCGACTTAGGGAAACACATTTCCCTAATCACCCCACTATCAACTCTGGCCAAAGATTCCATGGATTATAAACCGTCAGAACACACAGGACATCCATGACTACTCAAGCGCTCGAATCCCCTACTACAATGCACAGACTTCACACTAGATTTCGGATTGCACGAACGTTGGCCCTTGGAGCGGTCCGCGGTGGGACTCAGGGACAGGTCACGATACAATCGGTCCTCTAGTGAAGTCACGGTGATGTCTGGGTCTTAAGGACTAATGGTGTACAACTATATCTTAGAAACCTATTACTCGATGAATGAGAACCACTTATAGATTTCTAGGGCGAGGGAGTTCAGTGAACACATCCAGTATGAGCACCCACTCAAGTATGCCGATGTCACAACACCGAGGACTGATGAGACGCAGTACACATACACTAAGTGCTAGTCTCAAAAGGGAAAGGCCGGTATCCTCATTATTGGCGTAACCCATCGACTAGGAACAAGGTTTAACAGTTACATTACATTGCTGAGTTATCTCACGATTCTACTTAGATCAACTCACAGTAATAGAGTAACTCGTTAGGACTATATCTATGCTGCTTGCATGGGATAACAGATATAGAATGCCAAATAAGATATTTTATTATTACGAACGAAAAACGATTGTTTTATTACAAAGAAAAGAGAAAGACCACAGCCACAAGTTGGCTTGCCGGTCACCTACTCTAACAAGATGGCCCAGATATAAACAGTCCAGTTTCAAGAGAATAAGGTGTTGAGCCAAGTGTTACCACATCTGACTCAATACATCCTACAGAGAGCACAGAAGCTGAATTGCAGCCAACCTATGATGTCTGGAGAAAGGAACCATGAAGTAGAATCCAGAAAAATCACCCATCTACTCAAGTTGTGGGAGATATCTTTGATGGGATAAGAACCAGAAGAAAAGAGAGAGTGAATTACAGAGATATGGTAAGATTTGCAAATTTATCTTCTGAATGTGCACTAACTGGAACTACTTGTTTTGTGTCTTCAGTTGAACCAAGGAATATTGCAGAAGCTCTGAAGGATGAATTCTGGATCAATGCAATGCATGAAGAACTGAATCAGTTCATCAGAAATGATGTGTGGTACTTAGTTCCCAGACCAAGTCATGTAAATGTGATAGGAACTAAGTGGATCTTCAAAAACAAAACTGATGAAAAAGGTACAGTGATCAGAAATAAGGCTAGGTTAGTAGCACAAGGTTATACTCAGATTGAGGGTATAGACTTTGATGAAACCTTTGCTCCAGTAGCTAGAATTGAATCTATTAGGTTACTTCTTGCTATAGCCTGTTTTCTTAAAATCAAATTGTATCAGATGGATATCAAAAGTGCATTTCTGAATGGTGTTCTAAATGAAGAAGCATATGTAGAGCAGCCCAAGGGTTTTGAAGATTCTGCCAAGCCTAATCATGTTTTCAAGCTTAAGAAGGCTCTGTATGGTCTTAAACAAGCTCCTAGAGCTTGGTATCAAAGACTCACTGACTTCTTACTTGAAATACAGTTTAACAGATGAGAGGCAGACATAACTCTATTTGTTAGAAGAACAAATAACCATATCATTATTGTACAGATATATGTTTGATGATATTGTTTTTGGTTCTACCTGTGCTAACCTTTTACAGTCTTTTGTAGATTCTATGTCTCACACTTTTGAAATGAGCATGGTAGGAGAGTTGAATTACTTCCTAGGACTCCAAATCAAACAGACAGGTGAAGGAATTTTTGTAAATCAAAAGAAGTAGGCTCTCAATCTGGTCAAAAGGTTTGAGTTGGAGTCAGCCAAGCACATGAAAACTCCAATGGGTTCAAGTCAAAAACTGTCCAAGGATGATGTTGCTGAAGATATTGACAGTACCCTATACAGAAGCATGATTGGAAGCCTTCTGTATCTAACAGCAAGCAGGCCTGATATTATGTTTAGTGTTTGTGTGTGTGCCAGGTATCAAGCTAATCCCAAAGTCACTCATCTTAAAGCTATGAAGAGGATTATTAGGTATGTTGCAGGTACAGTAGACTTAGGGATTCAGTTTTTCAAAGACACTAATACAAATTTGATAGGTTTTAGTGATTCTGATTGGGCTGGGGATATTAGTGACAGAAAAAGCACTTCAGGTGCATGTTTCTTTTTGAGGAATAATCTGGTTTCATGGTTCAGTAGAAAACAAAATTGTGTATCACTTTCAACAGCTGAATCAGAATATGTAGCTGATGGAGGATGTTGTGGTCAACTAATTTGGATGAAACAAATGTTGGGGGATTATGGGTTAACCAGTGACACCCTGACCATATATTGTGATAATTCAAGTGATATTGATATTTCAAAAAATCATGTTCAACACTCACGAACTAAACACATAGATATATTAAACATCATTTTATTCGTGATATAGTTGAGAAAAATATAGTGTGCTTAAAGTACATTCCTACAGAAGATCAGTTGGCTAACATCTTTACAAAGGCATTAGATTATGAGAGGTTTTCTAAACTTAGGAAATCTCTCGGGATGTGTACTCAATAAACATGTCCTGAAATATGTTGCAGCACCTCATCAAATATCTTAAGCTGCAACATAATTTATTGAAGCTTAGCTTCTTTAAATAATGACTTCACTGTGATAGATTATTCTCTAAATAAGTAATTGGAAGTCGTTCACCTTGAAACGTGATCATGCTTCATGTAAACATTCAGAGAATAATTATAATCACACAAGTCAAACTCCTCTATTTTGATAGTCATATCTTAGTAACTGAGGAACCTTCAAACTGAACATTTGATCATGTTCCATGTGAATTGTTCGACTTGAAAACAAGAGTTAAAAAAAAAAAATTATCATTATATATATATAATAAAATCTATGCCTGTTAGCCAATTTTTCTCACACTATTAATCATTAATAGATGTGTTTTTTTTTTTATTTTTGTGAAAATTTCGTGAGTGCTACTGCTACTATTTTATTATTATTTTATTTATTATTGAATTATCACTATTTATATGGGTCATGGGGTTCATGGGTTAGTCTTTTATTTTCCACTAAGTCCACTCCTTATTATGTCATGTGTCACGTTTTGTTTTAAACTGCCAAATAAACCTTTATTCTCCTTAATCACACTTTCTCCAAGAAAAACGCACACCACTTCTTCACCTTCTCCACTTCCTTTTTTTTTCAAAAATTAGGGCTTATAAATTTCGTGCTTCTATTTCGAAAATTCACACTCACAAATCAAAAGCACAAGAAGCAATTTTTTATCTACTGTATCATGGCATCTCCTCCTAGAAATCCTCTTCCAGCCGTCGGTGATGTCCACAACGATGCTGCAACACCTGAACCAGCAGACCCGAATCTGGCCATCATCGTTCATCCTGTCAACCTTGAAGCTATGCCGATCAGCTTTATTGAGCCCGGAGACGAGCTGAATCCGATTGACCCAGACAACTTCCAGCACGTGGGTCCTTCTTCCACTGCAGGAAGGTTTCCAACTCGCCGGTCCAAGCGCATGAATCCCTTCCCAGATCTGAATGCTACTGGGTCACAACGCCGGAGGGGAGAAAATTCTCCCAGCAGAGGCTGCAGAGGTGGAAGAAGAGGCGGCAGAGGTGGCCGTACTCCAGTTAGGCCAAACCCACCAAGAGGTCTTCATTTGGTTGATGAAGACACAGATGATGAAGAATGAGATCCTACTTTTGCAGAACCAGATGCCCAAGCTCTCTCCTCAAGCTCCACTGAGTCATCCTCCAAAGACTCAACTCCACCAGCATCAACTCAGGGGAAGACATCTCAGCCTAACATGGCAGCAGCAGCTTCTCAACATCCTGTTTCTGAAGATGTTGTTGCACATGTTCTAGAAGATGCTGGTGCACCCATTGTCTCAGCCAATGCCCCTCAGAGTGCTGCTGAGGATGCTGCTCCCTATCAAGATGAGGAAATGCCTGACTTTTCTGGGATGTCCTCTGCTGAGCATGTAGACATTCCCACTGTTGATGCCCAGGATTTCACTACCACTGAAGAAACACCCTCAGCCCCACATGCAGACCCTCTGGAAACTCTGGCAGAGGCAGCTGTTCAAGTGGATGGATCACCTCTTCAGGTTGAAGAAACAGAGAAAAGTGATGACAGCTGGGAGGTTCCCCTTGCCTCCTTCCGCAAAAAAATTGCCATCATCAGAGTCGGACAGTGACTCTTCTGAGGAATCCTCTCAGATGGAAGAAGATGCTGCCCCACCTGTTGCATCACCTGAGCCAGCATACATCCCTGATGAGCTTGAAGACTCAGAAGATGAGGAATCCTCAGAGGAAGAAGAGCCAAACTTGGATGGGAAGGATCTGTCAACTCCTTTTGAGGTAAACAATGCCTTCAGTCCTACTTTTTACTTTGAATCTGATTCAAATTTGAGTCCTCAAATCATGAATTGCCAATTCATTGAGGAAAAGAAAATTTCCAAGGATGAGTTTGATAGACATAGGATCACTGCTTTTCTTGATCAAAGAAAAATCTTTAGTCTAGTTGAGGTTGCCTGTCCTTATGATCCCTCTGTTGTGAAGGAATTTTATGCCAATTTGCAAACCTCCTTTTTAAAGAAAAATTCTCCAAACTTTGGCAAAGTTTTTGTGCGAAATTCCATTTTTTCCTTTTCTCCCAAAATTATCAACTCTCATTTACAAACTCCTACTGTGATTGATGAGGATAATTATGGTGATTTTACTGAGGTTTGTAAGACTCTTTCTGGAAATCGTCTAAAATGTTGGCCTGCTCACCCCAGAAAATTCAAAGTTTCTCAACTCACTGCATTTTATTATGTCTTGTTCAGACTCACATTGATGAATTGGATTCCATCCAAAAATGTCTCTGTGGTAACTAAACCTCATGCAGTACTCATGTACAAATTGGGGATGGGATTACCAGTTGATTTTGGCAAACTTTTCTTTAATAATATAGGTCATCTTGCCCAGAAAATTTCATCCTCCACTCATCTTCCTTACCCTTCTCTCATCTACTCCATTTTACTTTCTCAAAATTTGGGCCAAGATGAATCAGAATATCTTCACACTCCACTTGGCATGATCACTGTTTCTCAAAATTTTCTAAAAGCTCCTCATGTTCAAGATCTTCCCTGGAATGGAGATAATTTCCTCTCAACTGAATCAGGTCAAAATAATCTTGGTACTGAAGATGTTGCTCCTCATGTTGACAACACTCATGACATTCTTGTTTCTGTTCCTAGCGATCTTTTGTTACAACAGCTTACTCACTCTCTAGCTCAGATTACTTATCACCAGTCCATGGTAGAAATGCTCCAAAAAGCTCTCTCTGATCAAAAAGGGGGAGAAAAAGCTAGTCATGAAGTTGAAGTAGGGACTTCTCATCCTTTGGATGCTAGAGGCAGAGAGCAAGGTGTTAATGAAGAAGGAGCAAAGAATGAGGGTGAAGCTCAAGGAGCAGAGGAAAGCAGTGGATCCAGTGCTAGTGATGGAGGAGCAGCAGCTGATACTGAGGAGACTTTGGATATTCTACTTTAATTGTTTTTATGAACAATATTTTGATTTTGTTCTGTTTTTATTTTTCCCTCTGAACTTTTGTTTAGGACAGCACTTTGGTTATTTCCTTTCTTTTAAATTGTGTTGGACTATCTTACTGAATTTGTTTTGAATTGATTTTTCTATATTTTGTTTATTATCAAATTCAGGGGGAGTTCAAGCAATGTCTCAGGGGGGGTTTTAACTAAAATTTAGTTTTGATCAGAAAGTTAAAAAGGGGGAGTTTGAAACACGTGGGTTTTTCCATAAAAGTGTTTGAACTCTCTTACTTTCAAACTAAATTTTAGTTATGACTTAGTGGGCTAAGTAGTGCTTCGTGGGTTTAATTATGGATATTATTCTAACTCCTTAAACTAACCCACTAACCCATTTTCTTGAGTGCTCTTGTGGTTGGTTTTCTTGCAGATCATGGGCTGAGTAGTGGAAGCTTGGAAAGTCTATAAATACCAAACTCAAGACTCAAGAAATGTGCAGATTCCGAAGAAACAAAAACCGAGTGCTGAAGTTTATCTACGAGAGTTTTAGTGTGTTTCTAGAATTTGTTTGTACGTACTCCTCACGAGTACATTCTTTGAAATCTAGAATTTTTAATATTTCTCTTTTTGTTTCTAGATTTGAATGTAAGAATGATCATGTTAATGATTCATTCATAAGGAAGAAGTTTTCGTACATCTTCTATTTGTCTTCTTGGAATACTGTTTAATATAATTTTTCCGTCCTGTTGAATTTGAATGCCTATGGATATCTACTCATCTGTTGAGACAGATTACGTGTTACGACATTAGGTGTGGTAACAGAATTCTCGTGTTGTCACAGTAATAAATCTACTGAAAGCAGAATAAAGGACACAACAATTTAATGTGGTTCGGATACAAACGTACCGTACATCCACGAGGACTTGCAAAACTAGTTCAGATTTAAGTGTACATTAATAGGGCTTAATAAAAACACTAAAGACTCCCTCTTTATGTAATATGCCGTTCTTGCACACGACTCGAACTTGTTGATAATCAAAGCAATTCCTCCTCCGCACTCTTGGACTTCCTCCAATGTTGAACTTCCTTCAAACGGCGGATCGACCTCTCCCGAGATCTTTTAAGCACTTCTCCCGAAACGCCGATCTTCTTTATGGCCTGGTAGAAGAAACCTATTCTGTTGCCACACCTGTCGTGCAGACAGGGCTGCAGCACGGGCTGCACCCTTCAAAGCCTTTATGCTGGGATTTTTCTTATTAAAGCTCTATGGGACTCATAAGAGGTTGAGGGCCTTATATAGGCACGAAATCCACCACCCTAAACCTAACTTGAGCCCTAAGAAATCGATTAACTAGGTAATAGAATCCCAGTCGATTTCTACTTCAATTCTAGATAAATACAAAAGATACCTAACTAGAATACAATACATGGAAATAAATCTAAGTCCTAATAAAAATATTACAAGAATAGGACTCTAATTAATTCCAAAATAAACATGGAAAACAAATCTTTGCCAATCTTTAATTACCACGTATGGTGGATTTCTTCAATCTTCACTAACAAAAATCTGGTGCCAACACGTCCTGTAAAGGGCAAGTTCACGAGTTTTACTTGTGAACATTTTTTAGACCTGAGTATTGTCTTTTTATCTTTATATTTCCGCTGCATGTTTTCTCAAGTATTATAACACTTAAGATAACATCTCTGTATTAAACGAATTCGGGACCATAAATTCTTTCAAATAATAATGGGTTGGAATTGCTCTTATCCTTATAAAAACTAATTCTTCCCTACAAATTGTGAAATAGACCTCACCAAATTCTTTTTACTACATTACCATTTATGTTGTAATTAATACAAAAAAAAATGTATAAAGAAAACAAAATATTTACATAAACAAAATTATGTAATAATGATATACTAAATATAAATATTTATATTTTGAATTTCTAAATTTATTTTTTTATTTAAAAAAAAGAAAAATAAAGAAAATAAAGAAAAAAGAAAATAAAAAAAACTCTCATCTTTTTCAATAATACCCCGTCACAACCACCACCCCACTCTTCCTCCAAGGTGAATTCAATTTGATCGATTACTTCCATCGGTGGCTGCTCCGACTACTGCAAAGGGAAAATACTAGCTTTAAAAAAAATCTCAAAATTGCAATTTCATCCAAATATTTGTAATATTTATATTTAGGTTCAATTGAATTTATGTTTATTTACCAAAATAATTCAGAGGTTATTTAAGACCCTTCAAGTCAAAAAACCATAAACAAGTCGCACCAACCGCGTGTACATCACACGATTTGCTGGTACGAGGCGAGTGACTTTGACTTGCTAACATAGGGGATAAGTGATAATTATTTTACATAGGGACTTTTCCGGCAATTAGACTCATCACAGGAGTAGCGCATTCTAAAACCTCTAGATATTTGAGTAATTTTTCATTAAGTAAATATTTAATACATGGAAAATATAGTTTTTGTCCTTCAAGTTTCATATCTGGTCCCACATGTTTACAAAAAACACATTTGGTCCCTTATGTTTTAGAAGTTCAACATTTTTAGTCATTTCCGTCAATATTCCGTTAGTATCAAAGGAACCAAGCGTGTAACCATCACTGTCTTAACTGACTGAGTAACGTTAAATTGACGAAAATGACTGAAAGTGTTAAATTATTGAAACATGAGGGACCAAATGAATTTTTTGTGAACATGGTGGACCAAATGAGTTTTTTGTGAACATGATTTTGACGAAGATGATTAGTAAGTTGAACAACTTGTTTGGTGGAATCTTGAAGAGGATATTCAAGAAATGTCTTTTGTGAATTCAATCGTCGCTTCTCCTTTTTGCATTGGACAAATATGTAATTATCTACCACATAATATTGTGATGTTACCTTTTGTACTTGGGATATGCCCTATGGTTATGACTTCTGAATGGAGGTAGTCTTGACAATTATCAAAAAGAAAAAAAAAAATTAGGTAGTCTTGACAAATGTTCCAAGTTCTTGCTTTTTTTATTTAAGGGTTTTTGTGCATAAGTCCCCAATCAAAGCATATTTATTATTTTAGGTTTATAGGCTATATCTCTTTCATCAATAAGCCCATCCTTTTAATATTTATTATAAATAAAGGAAACGTTCATGTATATGCCAATATTACCATCAACCATATATACCAATTTTTTAATTGTAACCCCAATTTAATCAATTTTGTTCACAAAAATCCAATTTTGACCACAACAATTCAACTATGACTTTTTTTAGCATACTTTAATATGCTCCAATTTCATCTTAACTTCATTTAATCTCAATTTGACCCAAAATTTCACAAATTATTCAATTTTGACCCAAAACTTTTTTTTTTCAACAAATATTTTTTTTCAAAAAAAATTTTTTTGCCGCCGGTCTCCGGCGTTGACTTTTCAAATTTTGTTTTTCTTTTTCTTTTCTTTTGGATTTTTTCTCCGGTCTCCGGCGTTGATATTTTTTTTTTCTTTTTTCTTTTCTTTTCTTCCGGATTTTTTCACCGATTTTCGGCGGTCTCCGGCGTTGACTTATTTTAGTGTTTTTTTAATTTTTTTTTTGGTTTGTTTTTTTTTTACATCCACCGCTAAACGTTGACCGTAATTGTGCTGTCACTGACAGTAAATTAAAGTAATTATACTGTCAATGACAGTAAATTAACGTAATTGTACTGCCGTTGACAATACATTTATGTAATTGTGCTGCCGTTGACAGTAAATTAATGTAATATTATTATTTTTTTTTTGTTGTTGTGTTTTTTTTTTGTTTGATTTGTTGACAAGTCAACGTAATTATATTACTGTCGTTGACAGTAAAATAACTGTAAACACAATAATATTACTGTCAACAACATCAATAGTATTATTTTTTTGGGTTTTTTGTTTTGTTTGAGTTATTCACGGAGTAACGTAATAATATTACTGTCTGTTATTGTAATATTACTGTAAACACAATAATATTACTGTGGTTGACGGTAATATTACTGTTGTTATAGTAATATTGTTGTCAACCACATCAATATTATTATTTTGTTTGGATTTTTTGTTTGTTTCAGTTATTCACGGAGTAACGTAATAATATTATTGTCTATTATTGTAGTATGACTGTGATTGACGGTAATATTACTGTTGTTATAGTAATATTACTGTCACTCACAGTAATATTAATTCTTTTGGTTTTTTATTATGTTTACATTTGTTGAACGGTCAACATAGTAATATTACTCTATTACACAATAATAATGAGTTTTGTTGTGTTAATATTATTGTGCTAGAGATTAATATAGCAATATTACTGTGTTAAACTGTAGTTTAGTTTAATTTTACTGTGTTTAACAGTAATATAGTTAATATTACTGTCAATCACAGCAATATTGCTGTTTAAACGGAAAAAAAAAGCTTACAGAAAGAAAGAAAAGAAGAAGAAAAAAAAATCGAAAAAGTCAACGCCGAAAACCGGCAAAAAAATACAGAAGAAAAAAAAAGAAAAATTGAAAAGTCAACGCCGGAATCCGGCGGGAAAAATTTTTTTTTTGAAAAAAAAAATTTGGGTCAAAATTGAATAATTTGTAAAATTTGGGATCAAATTGAGGTTAAATAAAGTTAAGGATGAAATTGGAGCATATTAAAGTATGAGGGGTTATTTTAGTTCCTTACAAAAATTTGGACCATGTGTAGGTTTATTGGTACATGAGTTTTTTGTCTAGATTTCTTTATAAATAAGTACCCATTGATGGGCTTATTTGTAAAGACCCATTTATTTAAATCCTACGCTATGTCTTGTGATCTCAAAAATGAGAATTTCATGTTTCATGTTTTGGGACGCTTTTAGTTGCTTCCGATTTTTTAGTCAGATATTTTCCAAATTGAAATTTATATTATATTGTCTTTAAAGGAAATTAGTTATTATAATTTATAATTGTTATATCATTTGCTATGCGCATCAACCGGTTTTTTTTTTTTTTTTTTCTCGACTATGAAGCATATTAATCGACTATGATGAAGTATAGTCGATTAAGAAACTGACTTAAAAACTAAAAAAACACAATTACATAAACATGAAAATTAACATTTTTGACGAAACAAATAATGTACATAAATCAATTGATTTATACAAATCGAAATCAATACACAAAAATCCAAAAATGAATTAAAAATGAAATCAAGTTAACATTACCAAAATAGTCAATTAACACTTTAATCAACTACTAGAGCATAATCGATTAACTTAATTGACTACTAAAACACGTAGTCGATTAAGGGTCCAGCCTGCGCGAATTTTTCTACACGCGCCGTCCTCCGCCTGATCTACTAAAAAATCCTAGACCTGCCTCCCGATCGTCACCACACCGCCGCCACACTACACCATCACCACCCCATTTCCATATTCTTGCGTTTTTTTTTTATGAAAAATAATTTAAATCACAACCCGCATCACCAATCCAAACAGAACCACCACCATCAAAATCACCAAAACAAAGCCACCCAAACCCAATTTTTTTCATGACCACCGCCATATTCAAGAGGTAGCAAAATTAAATTAAAAATCCATAACCTACCATCCGTTAGTCATTGATTAATATTTGATGGTGGTCAATATAATAAATATCTAGGACGCAACGATGGCAACCAAGAAGAAATCTTCGCAACCTCAAGAAACTGTGAGTAAGGGGAACGTTACTTGGGGTATTTGCGAGCACGAGATCCTCCGCCGTGTCTTCGCCATAGTCTCTGTCGTGGATTTCCAGAAGTTGTTTGTGATTTAGCCATGGTGGTGGCGGAGAGTGGAGAGAAATGTCAGAGATCTGAAGAGAAGGGTGAGAAACGGCACACAGGGGAAAAAAAGAGGCATGGTATTTCTACCCTCACAATATCTTATTTCACCACCAAATTACATATATTTTTCTCATTTTACCCTTTCATCTTCTTTCACCCATATTTCTTACAAATTCATAAACCATCTATCACTACCATTTTCACTGGAAATCTCCATCCCTCCACCTTAGTGAATAATACTTTCGTCAGAGAAAAAAAATTTGAAGGTCAAAAAGAGCAGGAATTCACGTTTTTTGAGAAACAAATTAAGATTGCTTGTATGGAAGGTCCTGAACTTCCTCCACAATTAGTTAGTTTGGCTTAATATAATTTTGTATCCTAAAAAAATTACATAATTTGTAGTATCATCTGATATGGAAGTTTAAATATTTTGTAATAAATACTTCATTGCAAAAAATAATAAAAATTAAGAAATTAAAATAAAATAGAAATAACTTAGAACACATGAAGATTGAGTGAACATAAAGAAGGGTGGTTGATTATAAATGTGAGTGGTATTTATGACATTTTATAATGTTTAGTGGTGAATTGAGATACTTTGGAGGTGGAAATATCACCACCCGAAAAAAATAGAAAGGTGATAAATAATTAGGGTAAAAATAGTTATAATCAACTAAAGATAATTTTAAAATTATAAAAATATCATTTGGGTAGAATTTCGCTAATTACTTTTTGGGACTATTAATGAAAACCCTCTCTAGCATTTTTTAATAATGATGGATCTAGTCACCTTTTCTTTATTAGTGATAAACCCAGCTTTTATTTATTATCAAATTTAACCTTCCCTATTATTTGATTAACGTACCTTTTTTATTTATTTTCTATTTTCCATTTTAATTTTCGTTTATGTTTATTTAAAAAAAATAGTTTTTTAAATAATTTTTAAAATATTTTTTAATAACTAAAAAATAATATTATTTTCAACAATTTATTAGTTTCGTTTCTCCAAAATCAACTGTAATATTTTCGAAATTGACTAAATTTTTTCTGAAAATCAACTAAAAGATTCAATTTTTTATTCATATCATTATTTTGAATCCAAAACGAATTTTTTTCCAACTAATTTACAAAATTGACAAATTACTACATATTATTGAAATAACTATAAAAAATCAAAATCAATTAAAAATGTCGAAAACAACTAAAAATACATCAACTAATTTTTTTAATCATATTTTTTGATTTTTTATTATTCCAGCAGGTCATATAATTGGATAAAAAATAAAAAATCAAAATCAACTACCAAAAATTTGAAAATCAAAAAAAAATGTTGAAAACAACTAAAACTATCAAAAACAACTAAAAGAAATAGCAGGATAACGAAAACAGCTATAAAAAATAGCCGGATAACAAAAACAACTATATTACTGTAAAAATACCTAACATCAAAAGTATCATAAAAACAATCAAAAAAATCAGAACGATGGCGACGACAGGGCAGAGGCGGCGGCGGCAAAGTCTCTATATCCGGCGGTGGAGTTGAGGGGTGGAGGTAGGGAGGGATTTTTTAGTGTTATGTCGCCTTCTACAACTAAATCGAGATTGGAGCGATGGCGGCGGCAGCGGGACGAGAACTTCAGATCTGGCGGCTTGGACATCAATGTTGAGGGAGTGGAGATGCGCTACGAGCGCGTTCTTAAGGCTGTTCTTAAAGTCATCGGCTCATGCTATGCTCTTCAATGGTGGATGGTGGAGGCTGCACCATGGATTTATTCATGGGAGAGAGAAAAGAGACCAAATGAAGTATGAAGAGAATGACATAAATAAGAGAAAAGAAAGTGGAAAGGGTTGAATGGCGTAATAAAATTAGGGTAGATGTGAAATAATATAGACTTAAGAACAAATTAGATATTATTCATGGCAATTTAAAAAAAAATAATTAAATTTAATAATTAAGGGGGATTTGACTAATATTAAAAAGGGATTATATCCACCTTAAGATATGTAAATGATGCGGCGGTTCTCACTAATTATCCCTTACTTTTTTGGTAGAAAGATTTTTCTTAATTATATTTCCCAGTTAGAGGGATTTGTTGCTAATTTTCCCTTCATATTGCCTATAAACCTTAGGGAATAAAATAATCATATATTTTGGGAGAGATCTCCTTTCCTAAACGGGGAAAAGAAAATGGTATCACACACACTCACACACCAGTCACCACAAAGCATTATTCACATTCTTGATTTCCATCACCTTTGCGCCGAAAAAAAATGTCAGACATTCCCTCCGACCTCCATCATGAAATACTCCGTCGACTCCCCGCCGATTCTCTCCTCCGCTTTCGTGCCGTCTGCAAGTGGTGGCGCCGCCTCATCGACGAGCCATCCTTCGTCAGAACCCACGCCGCCAATCAAACTTCCTCCACCACCCTCCTCATCAGAAACTCAACCGCCACTCGATTTTATTCCTTTACTCTGGACTCCCTAAACTTCGACGACGCCCACCAGGTGATCGACGTAATGCCCGTGAAGGCTCTCTTCCGCGTAGGCCTGCCTCGCTCACCTGTTCTGCCGGTAGCCTGTTGCAACGGCCTGATTCTCCATTCCCAATACGAGAATGAAAAGACTTGGGTTATATGGAACACCTTAACCAGAGAGTTCCACGAGTTGCCCCAGTTCAATACCGAGTTCGACGATGCCTATTCGAGCTTCAGAGGTGGTGGGATCGGGTACGATTCCGCTTCCGACGACTACAAAGTTGTGAGGATAGATTCACTGGACTACGACAGTGATAGTAGAACTGTATACCAAACTAGTTTTTATAGTCTAAAAATGGATTCTTGGACGATGACTAAGGATTGCCCTTACGACTTTTCGTGGATGAGGCAGCTTACCGGGGTTTTCCTCGACGGCGCATTGCACTGGATATTACGGAACATGATAGTTGCGGTTGTTCTTGAAACTGAAGATTACAGAGAGCTGCCTCTGCCCGCGAATTCGGAGGAACTTTCCGGCGTGCATCTAGATGTGCTGGATGGATGCTTGGTTGTGAGTTGCTTCTACCCGATGGATCGATTGGATGGATGGGTGATGAAAGATTGTGGAGTGGAGAAATCGTGGGTGAAGTTGTTTTCGTTTAGGGAAGTGGGAGATATTGTTGGAGTTATGTGGTGCCTCAGGCCTATTGCTTATATCAAGAGCAAAGGGCACGTTTTTCTTCAGCATGGTGACGCGTTTTTTCGGTTGGATGTTGAGAGTAATTCTTTGAAGAAGGTTATCGTTCGTGGGCTCCCGCGTAAGTTCTCGTCTCAAATTATGGTGGAAAGTCTGTTACGACTTGATCAAAGTTGTGCTGTTACAGTAAAAAATAGAGCAGGGATGAAGAGGAAGAGGAACACGGCTGATGCAAGGTGAAACTACTCTAAGTACCCCTTTTTTTATTTATTTATTGTTTATCTTTTTAATCATTAAATTTAGCTTCGGCTTAGCCGATTTCAAGATTGTAGATCGTTCAATTTTTTTTAATTTAAAAAAAAAATATCAAATCATGTTACAAATTATGGAAGTAGGGGCAGGGCAGGATTCGAACCGTAGATCTCTACTGTAACAGTACTCTAGTAGTCCAGGCTAGATAACAACTTTACTAACGAGGGCTGGTCAGATCGTTCAAAAAGAATATCATTTTTTGTTGGCAAATATCTAAGGATAAGAGAACCTTAGTGCTTATCGTATTTAAAAAAGTTATACCATTATAATATTATTCGAGAATTGAGTATTGTTGTTGTTGTTGTTACAATTATGTTTAAGTTGACGAGAAGAATTTGAGGTCAGTAAGTTGAGATTTTCCTTTCGTTTTGTGAGTTGGCATTTTATTCAAGAGTTATAGTTGTCGTTGACTTGGGAGATGTTGCGGCTGTCGCAGAAAAATTGTTGCCTCCATGAATTTCATTTTATCCAAAGCTTATGTTAGTGTGGGACTAGAGCGAAGTAGAAAGTTGTGCTCTACGAACATGCGAAGACATTCATTTTTAGACACTCTTAGTGCGTGTGCAATTGCGTGATAAACTATCGACATCTTCTTGTGTTCAACATGACCGTAATGTTTATATTCTCGCAGGGTAAAGCACTCTGTAAGTATCGTTGATGTTTGTTCGAGTGAGGGCGATGATTAGTGCTTTGAACAACTCGGTTTTGGTTGAAGCCTGAAAGAAGACATGGCTCTTGTCAATCCAAACATCCTTAATATTTTGATATTAACATTTGTAGTTGGGCCTATGGTAATCTTTAACTTAATTTCACTTTGCACCCTTGAAATGTACCACTTTGGCACTTTGTACACTGGAAAATAATTTATGGCACTTTGCACCATCGAAACATATTTAATCGTTCAAATTGCACCACAGTTTATTTTATGTCCTGAATTTCCATTGCTGACCTATTTTCTGATTGTCAACAGGGTCATTTTTCGCTCGAAAATACGTTTGCGTTTGCACTTTGCACCCCGAAGAAAAAATCAATTAAATAGACAAAAATGACCATATTGACGATCAAAAAAATAAGTTAAATTAGATACTAGGGTGCACTTTGAATGATTAAACATGTTTTAAGGGTGCAAAATGTCATTTATTATCTTCGGGGTGCTATGCTAAGGGCCAAAATGGTGCATTTAAACGATGCAAAGTGAAATTAAGCCTGAATCTTTATCAATGATTGGTTTTTTTTTCTTCTTTTTCTTCTTTTACCAAGAAATCGTTCGGCTAGTAAGCTTTACTACTGATTGGTTTTTTTTTTTCTTCTTTTTCTTCTTTTACCAAGAAATCGTTCGGCTGGTTCATTTATATCTTGTGAACTTTTTGGCAATATATATATGTAGTGATAATTATTGAAGCTCTCTAACTAAAATATCACAATAATTAAGCACTTAAGTTAGCGGAACATGGTCCCGAGATATGCATTCTTTTGTTCGTACAAATGGTTGAGAGCTAAATTAGCGGACCATGGTCCCAAATAATGCATGGAGGCAAGCTTAATTGAGGAACTTAGTTAAAGGAGGGTTCATACCAATCTATTATCATGATGAACTATTGATCGAATAGTTATAATTAAACCACAACCCGATATATAAAGCTAAAAAAGTTAAAAGAACCCATTTTTGAATTTCCGAAGTTTGATGTAGAACAACAAATGATAATTAATTGCTCATTAATTCACTTATGTGATATGTCATAGGCCCTATGGAATTTTTTTTTTTTAGAACTACAAAATCACTTTGAATTCCGATTCCAAAACTTTGGAACCTAGAAATCTATTACAATCCCAAAAGTTTCGAAATTTATAGATATTCTGAACTTTTGAAATTTTGGAAAAATTTCAGAATATATGAAAATTCCGTAAAGTTTCAGAAAACAAGAACACCGACTTTCTAAAACATGAACGGTGTCGATTCCATCATATGGCTCATTCTAAATCAAAAATAAAAATTAAAAAAATAATGATTATCTATATAATCCACATGTATCACAGGTGATGGTACAATCAAAATTGAGAAACACAACTTAAAAAGTAAATGGGCATTGGCATTAGAATTAAACATAATTAAATAACATATACGATCTACCAAAATTGTATATGAAAAGAAATACTGGATGAAGTTTCGTAAAAAAATGTATTAGATATTTGGAGTTAATTGTATACGCCCCTATACAATGTCTAATTGTCAAAAAAGTCCTTAAATAAAAACAATTAACAGTAACCTTCTATGATACGTCTAATTTAGTCCACCACCCTGTAGTGAAAAGACTATATTACCTTTATGAAAAATAACTCTTCCCAACGAGTTGTGAATTAGACCTCACCAAATTCTTTTTACTATATTACCATTTGATCGATTTGATCGATTACTTCCGTCAGCAACGGCTCTGACGACTGCAAAGGGAAAAAAACTAGGTTTAAAAAAAAAAATCTCAAATTTGCCATTTCATCCAAATATTTGTAATATTTATATTTAGGTTCAATTGAATTTATGTTTATTTACCAAAAAAATCAGAGGGTATTTATGACTCTTCAAGTCAAAAAACCATAAACAAGTCGCACCAACCGTTCGTACATCACACGATTTGCTGGTAGGGGGCGGGTGACTTTGACTTGCTAACATAGGGGATAATTGATAATTGTTTTTAGGGTAAATAGCATTTAACTCCCTTGTGGTTTGGACATTTTGCACATGACCCCCCTATGGTATGAAATTATGCACATAACCCCCTTATGGTTTTAACATTTTGCACATGACCCCCTTATGGTATGAAATTAGGCACATAACCTCCTTGTGGTTTTGACATTTTGCACATGACCCCCTTATGGTATGAGAATAGCACATAACCCCTTGAATAGAAAACTGGAAAAAACTAAATTACCCCTATGAAGTCAAAAATTCTTGTTTTAATTTAAAAATAATTATTCTATAAAATGAGAAGATGTAATGTATTTTTTTGTAAAATGAGAAATATAATATATTATTGTGTTTTTTTTTTTTTTACAGCACAAAAGGTAGATAATATTAGTTATTGTACGATTAACAATTTATTCAATTTTAGAAATCAATTAGAAAATCTTTAACATTATCATTAATTATCATTATTATATTACTATTTTCTATATAATATATTATATTATAGCGGTTATCAAACTTTAATTTTTTTAAGAAACAAAGTCTTTATTTTTTTATTCTTTTGGAAAAATCTAGAAAAAGCTTAAAGTTGAAATGAAAATTATAAATTAAAAAATTACAATAATATACTATATTTCTTAAAAAAAAGTATATTAAGCTTTTCCTTTTATAGAATAATTATTTTTAAATTACTACAAAAATTTTTGACTTGATAGGGGTAATTTAGTCTTTTCCAGTTTTCTGTTCAAGGGGTTATGCGTTAATTTCATACCATAAGGTGGTCATGTGCAAAATGTCAAAACCACAAGGGGGTTATGTACCTAATTTCATACCGTAAGGAGGCATTTGCAAAATGTCAAAACCACAAAGGAGTTATGTGCTTAATTTCGTACCATAAGGGGGTCATGTGCAAAATGTCCAACCCACAACAGGAGGTTAAGTGCTATTTACCCTTGTTTTTACATAGGGCCTTTTCCGGCAATTAGAATTATCACAGGTGTAGTGCATGCTAACACCTCTAGATATTTGAGTAATTTGTCATTAAGTAAATATTTAACACGTGGAAAAATACAGTTTCCGTCCTTCAAGTTTCACATTTGGTCCCGTATGTTCACAAAAAACACATTTGGTTCCTCATGTTTTAGAAATTCAACGTTTTTAGTCATTTTCGTCAATATTCCGTTAGTATCAAAGGAACCAAGCGTGTACCCATCACTGTCTTAACTGACAGAGTAAGGTTAAATTGACAAAAATGACCGAAAGTGTTAAATAATTGAAACATGAGGGACCAAATCTGTTTTTTGTGAACATGAGGGACCAAATATGAAATCAGTGCAAACTTGAGGGATGAAAACTATAATTTTCCTTTTGACATATAATATATGTTTCAAAAATAAAAACAAAATGGTTTTTTCGAAAATTAAAATCAGACGGAAATATAAAAAATTCCAAAAGTTCTACATACATTTCCACTTCTAATTCAAAATTTTTTGATTAAATCGAATATCAAAATTTTAAAAATACGAATAAAAGTAAGTGTTCTAAAATTCGAAAGTTTCGGATTGACATCCGTGGATATGGAAATTATATTACATCTTTCGCCCCTAGTTGTGGCTATAATATATATTATAACCTCGATAAATTAATAACATCGCTTAAATAATTTTTTTTTCTGATCTCGACCTGGGTACAACGTGCTAAATTAATAATTTGCTACATGTATAAGATAATAAATATCTGTAAAATTTCAAGAAGCTCTATCTAATATATAAATTAATAATCCATAAAAACAATTGTTAAATTACATAGTACAAACATTTTTTTACACGTGAAGACTTAATAAAATATGATTTATATATATATAAATCAATCTTATTGTTGAAGTTCACATCTTGATATTGCAATCAATCTTATCCTTCATTTTTCTTAATATGGTTCGAACTTCTAGTATGTTTTTCATAATAAAAAAAAATGTTCTATACCATTGTTGCTCTAAGCGCTTATGTTTGAGGAACGGACTCTAGAGTACATTGGAACTAATGGTATATATATATATATATATATATATACATATATATATATATATATATATATATATATATATATATATATATATATATATATATATTGAAAATAATAATGAAAATAATTTCATAAGTAAATAATTATTAATTGATCAATAAGTTAATATTTCGCTAAATTAATAGGATTTTGATAGTCTCAGCTGTATTAATTTATAGATATTTAACTGTATATATATATTTTATATATTAGTTATTACACATGTTATCAATAATTTTGAAGGGCAAATGGCAAACAAGCCCATGACAAGAGCACTTAATTAGAAAAGGGACATCCAACTTTTTTGTCTTCCAAATAAATCCAGTTCATTCAAACTTATTTGTAAATAAGGAAAAGGGGAGTGCTAAATCCCACACTAAAAGTTACTAAATCGCGCACATAAATAAAAAAAATATTCTCTCTCTATAAAAAATATTATCTCTCTACGTTCTATTTTCTCTGACTTCTCTCTGACTTTTTTCAGGGTTTTCCACACTAAAAGTTACTAAATCCCGCACATAAATATAAAAAATTCTATCTCTATAAAAAATACTCTCTCTCTCTATGCTCTGTTTTCTAGATAAAAAATGTTCTATCTCTATAAAAAAATACTAAGAAGTCGTCGAAAGTCTTATTTTGTTACGTAATAATCATCAACTAATGAGTTCAATACCTTCTAACGACAATCCACTTCAATCGAATGTAAGATTTTAATTTTTTGGCCAAAAAATCGTCAAACGCAAAGGGCGGACAACCTGGAAGACGAAACAGATAGCGCGCACATGTTGGACACGCAGTACACTGTATTCGCGTCCAAGGTGGGTGTCGTCTTTGATGCATCCGCTTCTACTTTAGACACGGTTTTTTTTTTTTTTTTTTTTTTTTTTTTGTAAATTAGTTTTTGTTATATTTTATTTATTTTTCAGGATAATGGGGAAGTTCATTATTCAGAATATTTTCGAGGAGTACAATTGTTTAATTGTAAAGACGATTTAATACAGTGTGTGAGAGACACAACTCAAAGTCATGGTATTAAGCTAAGTATAGGTCATACTTTTTGTGAGAGTACAAGTCATCTGTGATTGGTTTGAGCAAAAACATGTGAAACGAAAGAATAGAGATATAGAAAGTACAATATGTACTGGCACGAAAAAATGTAATTGTGGTTTCCAGCTGAAGAGGGCTCTATACACAGAGGGTAAATGGAAACTCTCTATAATTTATGGAAAGCATAATCATCCTCCGACTTCGATGCATGGTCTTTTTAAACAACTCTCGCAGAAGAAAATTACCGAAATGTTAAAATATTTATTAAAATTTATCCAGTATTTATTAAATATTTATTAAATTATAATTATTTAATTCTAAAATATTTTTAACATTTATTCAGTATTAAAATTTATTAAAATTTTATTTATCATTAAGTAATTATCAAAACATTTAAGAAATAACTGAATTAAATTGAATTAAAAAAAACAAAACAGAATTTGTCGCTTCTAACCTAGCCGCCCCCTCCCAAAAGAAAATCCCACACATGGTACTGGGCTGCCATGGATGCCAATTTCATGGCAGGTCCATGGCAGACTCTCTCTCTATCACCCTATACCGCCCTCTATAACAAATAAAGTAATAGACTTGAATTAAAAAAAAAAAAGAACAAAAAACAAAACCTTTCGCGTTGCTATTCCAGGCGCGCCCCTCAGCCCCCCAAAAAAACCCTACAACTTAATTCGTAGAATAAATTTGAGATAGAATAATAACCTTCTGCGTAGAATAAAATAGAGAAGATTTTCTACAAGTTCGATTCTCGAATTATAATACTATTTTATTGATATTTTTTGTGCAAACATTAGAGGAAAAGAAGAACTTGTCTGAGGGAGAGAAGAAAGACCGACACGTTTGAAATTTTAGAGAGAGAAGGAAATTTTATTATGTGCATGATTTAGTAATTTCCATGTGGGATTTAGCATTTCAGTAAGGAAAACCCTTTTATATATACCAAAATAACCCCAAATTCCTTGAAACACTAAGAGCCTGTTTGGCTAAGCTTATAAGCTCCTAAAAACATCTTATAAGATGTTTAAGAACATATAAGCTGTTAAAAAGTGTTTGGTGAAAAAAATAGAAAAAAATATTATTTTTTCAGAAAATAAGTTGTTAGGGAGCTTATAAGATGTTTTTACAAAAGTACCTTTACTCCACCTTTTTTTTTTTCTTTAAGATCTTATTAACTTCTTTACTAAAACACTCAAAATACAAAATTACCCTAAAATACTTTATTATATTACAGGACTCATAATAACATTTAGGGGTAATATGCTAGAGGTCCCTTAAACCAAACATAATTAGATGTGTGATACAACCCTAATATTCTTAATAGAACTAAATCCCTCATTCATGGATAAATTTGAAATATGGACGATTTTTTTAATTTATCCCAAAACTGCCTACAGTAACTGTTATTGGGAATGGAAACAAATCACGTTCCTTCTCTCTCCTCTATCTCCCTCCCGATTCTTCTCCGCTACCAACATTTCTCCTCGTGTCTCCTGTATATTCTTGTTCTTCCCATTTTTTCTCCATTCTTTTTTTCGATTCTTCTCAACCACTATCAAAAAAAAAATCCATTCTCGCAATTTCTAACTTTTTCCCTGTCAATAAATCCAATTTGATGTTGATTTGTGGAAGTGAATAATTAAGTCTGCTACGATAATATGATTGAATAAAACTTGGATATGCATGTTGTGTTCGACGCTAGCGGACTGTGCGTATTGTGAAATCAAAGGATAACCATTCACATTAATTTTGATATTAATTTTGAGGAATTTGATGTACAACTATCGAACTTGTATGGTTTATTGAGTGACTCGAAGTGCATCTTCTGGGCTTTTTGAATTTTTGCTAAGATGTGAATTATGTTTACATATTGGTATTGTTAATGATTTATTATCGATCGTAACTGTGTTTGCAAATTGCATATCCATGAAGGTCTGGGTTATTTGATGTGAATGCTTAAGTATAGTCGAGTGTATACATAACCACAAAATTTGTTGTTGGTATTGGAATAGCAGGACATAGTATATTGTAGTCATCTTCATGTTTGCCAAATATTCATAGTCTATCATAATCTACTTATATGTCTATGTGTTGTTCATTTATACGATTATATGATTTGTGTTAGGATTATAAGCGATTATTAGTAGATTTTGTTTACACGTTGTTGTATATAGAGACCTGGATCTGCTTTGTTGTGAATGTCATTGTGTTTAGACTCATAATTGTACATGAACAAAGCATAATATTATATAGTCATCTTAATGTAAACGACAATTTTGTAGTATCATTTAGACATATTATGTCCGTATTATTTTTTAATAAGATACTGTAATAATTGTTCATTATGTATATTTATTTATACGATTATTTGTTAGGACTATGAGTGATTATTTATAGACGTTGCATACTAGTTGTTGTATACAATAACCTGGAGAAATTTGTTGTGGTTGTGGTTGTGTTTTAGGATGATGATTATACATGAAGAGAGCATAGGAGTGGATGACTACTTTCCCGTTTCCTCGTACAAACAAAGTTATGCTAAAGCGATATACCCCTTCTGGAGATCTGATGTTGACCTTTCTTTACAGTCAATGGTCCTCATGCGTACCAGCCTAAACGTGGTAGTCTGAAAACGAAAAGGATTGTTTCAAGACGGGGGAGTGTGTTCAGGATGATGAAGTGCAGCCGATGTAACCAATTTGAGAATCACAACAAGGAACCGTGCACAAGGATTATTTGTATTTGAGTTAATGCTGCAGGATAATATAGATGAATACAGTAAGTACATCATAGTATACTATATAGTTCAACATTGAGATATTGAATACCAGGCTGATTTAGAGATTTTGAAATCATCTTCCAGTACTGTATTCTCCCAGGGATGGTGCACTTTTATCACTCATTGTGCAAATACAAAGTATTTTCAGTAATCTGTAGGATAGCATAGATGAATACATTATATTATAGTATAGTTCAACATTTGTGATATGAATACCAGTTTGTGTACAATAATCTTTAGTTGGTATACATTCATTTCCTGTAAAGCAATGAATGAAATCAAATGTATAAAAAAAACTATGTTGAACTATGACTAAAGGTACTTATCCAAAATAAAAATAATAATATATAGATAGGACATAGTGTCAATAACGACCAACTTGTTTCGAATATTTTACCAAAAAACTAGAGTTAATAACCATAGTTATGTTTACATGGCAACAATTCAAATGTCATTTGCCTAAACGGAGTTGTGTACACAAGACAAACAAAATGAGACTACTGTATTGCTCAATTGATCTTGTAGTTCAAAAGATGTTCTACAATGTTCTTTTTCATATATGTAATATCATCATCTGCTTCTTTGATATCCAATGGCATCTGAATAAAATATTCCCTAATGATGTAGAGCACCATTACACCACAATCGTTGGAACTAGCTTTCTGTTGCGGACTAATTTCAACTGTCAACGGTTTGTCGATTGAAATCTCTGATAGCCCCGTGACTTGTGCAGTTTTTTCCACATATGTTTTCTGTGTTTTATTTATAGAATTTAAAGTATCAATGTACATAATTCGAAGAAAGTCATGGTATACATCAAGTTAGACCTGAATTGAAACATGTAACCACCTTTATTTCACGTTTTTCGCGCAACATTCATAGCCTCTCTTGCAAATGTAACAAACCATATTTATTTGTCATGAAAGCTAAATGTGT
Source organism: Erythranthe guttata (assembly GCF_056151865.1). Lineage (NCBI taxonomy): Eukaryota > Viridiplantae > Streptophyta > Magnoliopsida > Lamiales > Phrymaceae > Erythranthe > Erythranthe guttata. The sequence continues at coordinate 15,049,593 of NC_142542.1, forward strand.
GGGTGGTGATAAAAAAAATACACATACCATTCAATGGTAGAATCAGTAGCTTTTTATTAAGAAATTTGAATATTTCTAATTGACAGACAAACATAGACTATCACAGTACCCATAGAATACCACAGTACTACATAGATTATACAGATAGTTACATATGCCTATAGAGATTATGTACACTTTTCATTAACAATAAACTTACAAATAAGCTAAACATGCAGCTATATATCATCTCTTTCACATTGTGAATGCACAAAATATGTATATTTGTTCACATTACCAATTGATTCCAGTTAGGTGATGCACCATTTGGTGGTCAGCTATATCAATTACATAGACAATCATATAATATCAACTAATTCATAGGTCAGCAACATCGGTCAGCAACAAAGAATGAATCACACAACAACATAACTACAACAAAATATATACAATTGTCAGTTTATAAACTACTATAGAAATACAAGTATCAATTCATAAACTACCATATAAATGCAATTGTTAGTCTACAGACTACTATAAAAATATATAGTCTATGTACACCAACTAGCAATAATCACACAAAACAGAACCCTGACATAATATACAACAACACTCACACGTCAGCAAAAAAATGCAGAAGACTACGGTTACCAAATAACGAATTACAAAATCATACTACAAAAATATTTTACGCGCCCATACATTTTTTTTTGTGGGTGGAATTCATAGTTACCTAAAGATTTAGACAAAAGCAAACAACAAAATATACATGTGTTCAATCGTACCAGGATCTAGCGCATATATGTCCTGCTGCCCCTTCAACCGCATCTCCCCTGCGCATTTGATTTTGTAAAAATCCTAATTTTTTATTTTAAATAAAATCAAACAAACCAAAACAGACTCAATATGTTACTTGTAGTAAATATCCATAGGAGTAAACGACGCCGATAATTTGATTTTTTATGCTGCTATGAGGGTGCTCGCCGCCGATTTGCAGTAGAGAACGAGAGGAACGGGGCCCTAATCTGAGGCGGTGGAGGGCGGGGGGTTGAATTATGATACGGTTAATGTGGGATTTTGGAAAATTAGGATCTTAGAGATTACTAATAGCGAGATTGGTGGGATTTAATTTCATCTTGCCAAATAACGAAATAAACGGCGTTAATATTACCGTAAGGGTATTATAATTTATAGGCACAATTTCACAAAAGGATGCGAGGCTAATGTTTTTATAGGCTTGAGTGTAGCATGTTATAAGTTTCCCACTAGGGATGCATATCTTAAAGCCCCTAACATTTATATTTTATCAAAACAACGGATTCTTGTAATCAAGATTAATAATTAGTTAAAATATAATTATCATAATGGTCATAATAATTGTAAAAAAATTATTCTCTATTTATATTTTATATGTATATAAAAATACCCGAATATTCTAATTATCTCAATAATAAATTATATTAGTTTTATCTATCATTAAAAAAAAAATATTTCTTTTACGACCTTTATTTTATATTAATATATTCATGGGACAAAAAAAAATAAAACTTCCACAAACCTCTTTCATAAAATATTTTATTACACTTCATTTTCTTATTAAAGATAGTCAAATATCATATCAATATACATAAAAAATTATATTAATTTATTTATAATTTTATATTATTATTTTATATTTGAAAAATTAATTTGTAAAGATTATAATAATATTCTAGGAATAAAAGTATTTGAGTCAAATAAATTTAACAGTTATAATGGCGTCATGTATTTTTTTGTCATTATAGCAATAAACAGACTTTTTATTTTCAAACACCTGAACAACTTTTAAAAACTAAAGATAACTTATAAGCTACATATCCAAATACCTTAAAAATAATTTTTAAGATAAGATCTAACAGCTTATCAGCTCCTAAAACATCTTATCAGATGTAGGAACTTATAAGATGTTTTAAATAAGTTTAATTAAACGGGCTCTAATACAACTTCAATTTCATGATTTACCTGTCAAATTCACCTATTAACCAATTTTGACCCCAATGTTGATCGCCATCGCCGGTCTCTGGCGTTGATTTTTTTTTTTTCTTTTCTGAAAACTTAATTTTTCTTAAATATTTTTTTTATTAATATTAATGTCTTGGCCAGCTATATTATGTATCGACAGTAATTTAACTGTTTGAGACAATAATATTACTGTATTAATTATTTTTATTGTCTTGCCCTGTAATTTTGCTATCTTCGACTGTAATATCACTGTCTCCGACCGTAATATTACTGTCTCATGCAATAATATTACTATTTAGGACAGTAATAGTAGTAATATTACTGTTTTGGTATTCAATATTACTATCTCAGACAATAATTTTGTTGCTAACACAGTAATTTAGAGAGGGAAAAAAAAAAGTCAATGCCGGAGATCGACCTGAAAAAAAATTCAGATAAAAAACAGTCTTAAAAAAAAGTCAACACCGGAATCTGGCGGGAATTTTTTTATCTTAGAAACAAATTACTTTCAGAAATTAAAAAAAAAAATGCAAATGGGGGTTAATGTGATATAATTGTTAAAATATGGGGTTAATATGTAATATTAATGAAGTTAGAGTATAATAGATGGAATTGATAAAAATAATATTATGGACATATTTTAAACAAAAAACATGAGGATTGGTATATTTGCAAGACTCTTTTTTATTTGTGCCTATCTGCATTAATTCCCTTGCTTGCCATTCGCCCAATTTTGAATAATTTGGAGGGAAAGAGTACTTTTTATGACATGCACATGGCCTTGCAAGTCAAAAGCTTTTGCAGTTTTCCTGCAACTTGTCTGTATACACATCCCATCAAACACTTTTCTTTGTAACCGATGCAGAGAAGAATTGAATTCCCAAACCCTATATATGTACTCATCGTCTCCACTCTGCATTGCGAACCCTTTTGCTCTCCTCCAAAAAATGTCCGACATTCCCTCCGAACTCTTCCGCAAAATACTCCTCCGAGTTCCCGCCGAGTCTCTCCTCCGCTTCAGCACCGTGTGCAAGGCGTGGCGCGCAATCATCGGCGATGCTTCCTTCATCAGATCCCACGCCACCAACCAATCCTCCTCCTTCACCACTCTCGTCATCACAAACTCAACCGGCACTCGCCTCTTCTCTTTATCCCTCGACTCCCTCGACTACAACAACGATGCCCACCAAGTGATCGACGTAATGCCTCTGAAGACATTGTACCGCACAGGCGTCCCTCGTTTGCCTGCTCTGCCGGTTGCCTCCTGCAATGGCCTGATGCTGCTTTCCCACTACGACGTGGATAAAATTTGGGCAATATTCAACCCGGCAATGCAAGATTTCCAAGAGGTGTCGGAATTCGATCACGATTCACGATTGATCGGGACTGGGCTTGGGTATTGTTCGGCCTCCGACGACTACAAAGTTGTTCGGATAGACGAAATTCTTCGCCACGGTAAAATTGTGTACCGAACTTGCGTTTATAGTCTGAGATCGGGATTTTGGAAGGTGATTAATGACTGCCCTACTGATTTCCCACGGCTTAGCCCCGGGGTTTATCTGAATGGAGCATTGTACTGGAGATCATGGGATTTCATAATTGCTCTGAATCTCGAAACCGAGAATTACGACAAACTTCCTCTGCCTCCTGATTTAGGGAAACCTTTAGAAACGCGTGTAGATGCTTTGGGTGGATGCTTAGTTCTTAGCTGCTACTACATGATGAATCACATCGATGGATGGGTGACGAAAGATTGTGAGTGGGTGAAGCTGTTTTCGTTTGGGGAAGGATATGGTAGTGGTACTAGGTGGAATCTCAGACCTATTGCTTATTTAAAGAGCAAAGGTCAGGTTTTTCTGCTGCACGATAGCGGGTTTTTTATGTTTGATATCGAGAGAAATTCTGCGAAGAATGTTACCATTGATGGGCTTCCGGAATTTTTCTCTTGTCAGTTTTTCCCGGGAAGCATTCTTCCGCTCGATGAAAGTTATGCCGTTGAAGTGAAAAGTAGTGCCGGAACGAAGAGGAAGAGGAAGAAGACGGCTAATACTAGGTGAAACTTACTCGAGCTATCACTTTTTTTCTCTATGGATGATTAAATTAAGTGGGTGTTTGGCTAAGCTTATTTTAAACAGCTGATAAGTTCTTAGGTTTGATAAGATGTTTTAAGAGCTGATAAGCTGTAACATCTTAATTTTTAGGAATAATTTTTAAAAAGTTCTTATTTGCTCTCCAACAACTTATTTAAAAAAAATTAAGATCTTTTTAAAAAAAATTACCAAACACTTTGGAAGAGCTTATAAGTTCTAAAACATCTTATAAGCTCCTTTTAACATTTTATAAGCTTAGCCAAACACCCTCTTATGTTTAGCTTATTTTCCAAAATCTGAAAGCTTGTTTATCGTGTGAAAAGACAATTGTTTTGCTTGGTAATCATCTAAGGATGAGAGCCTCAGCTAATATGATTTTATTTTTTTAGAACTGAGCATTATTCTTATTACATAAATTGTCTTTCCTATGTGAATTGGGGAGAATCTTAGGTCAGTAAGTGGGGATTTTATTTCATTTCGTGATTTTGTATTTAACTAGAGATTTATCATTATTATTTTTTTTTAATTGTAAGATGTTTTAGCCTAGTAGCAAAATGTAAATTATGGCCCTTATTTTCTTCAGTTTCCGCATTAGTTGTTGATATTCGATACCGGTGAGATAGTAAGAACCTGAATTATACTCTAATATTGTCCAATTTTCGGTTTCCTTTTTCTTTTGTTTTTTTTTTGTTGTTGTTGCATCATTTGTGCAGGCATGTATGAATTGATCTCTAATAGAGCAATGATGAAATGCTTATGTTGATTGAATACAGTCTCGGTCGCCAAGTTGATCATCTTAATGATGAAATGCAGCGAGATATAGAAATTTGCCCCTTATAAGGGCATTAATCTTTCAATTTATACACACAGCTGAACATGTTCATACTCGACTATTTGATAATTTATCTACATCCTTCTGTGCCAAATGACGAGGAATTTTTTATCCTTGCAGGTATAAGCACGCTGTAACAATCACCGATGTTTGGTCTCGTTCAGATCCACTTTGGTCGAGTGAGGATGATGTTTAGTACTTGGACAACCTGTTGTTTTGGTGGAAGCGAGGGATGCGTGAAACGGAATAACCTTGAGGTTATTATTTAACTTATTTTGCTAGCACATTTGGTATGTGTTTAACCACAGTAAATAAAATAATTGTTTCGTCACTAATCAAATGAAACTATAATACTCTCTAAAAAAATTGAAAGAAAAAAATTGAAAGGGTTAATTTCATTTACCTTCCATGCCTTAATATGAAACCTTCAGTTACGTGCTCTATACTATCAAAACATTCAGTTACCCCCTTAATTAATATGTTACAATTATTATACCATTCTTTTAAGTTTTAAGTCAAATGTCTCCATCTTTATTTTCAACAAGAATATACTTCTATTATTTTAACTGTTCGTTTTAATTACTGAAGTTATTCATCAAAATTATACGCCATGATAAATTTATATTATGTAGTAACAAAATTAAATTTAAGGCGTGTAATATAATTTAAAATAGTAAGTTTCAATTCAAAGCTTATCGAATAAATTATAGAAAACACATTTAGTGACAATTTTTTTCACTCTAATTTTTTATGTTAGTTTATACTTTATACTTTATTTGTCTTTAGAATAAATGTGTTTAAGAAAATTAGGACGAAGAAAATTTAAAACAATGATAGAAAATAAATCTTAGTATAAACTAAAAATACGAGGATATTTTTAATATAAAATTAAAAGGTTCGGGTTTGCAAAATAATGAAATAGAAGAGTCATTTTTTTTATTAAAATAAAGAGGAATAAACTTGGTTTAAAAGAAAAATGTATGGTTGGCATGAGATGTAGTTCAATGGGGAGGTTTTGATAGTAGAACGGATGTAAGTGAAGATTGTATATTAGTAAATGGGAGGTAGTTAAATTAACCCAAAATGAAACTATGTTACATTTTCATTATCAAACAATTACTTAGTTCCTCCTTAATCTCTAGATAATTAATATCCCAATTTAATTAGTGATTTTGCTTCCATTATATAATGGCTGAGATTTTGAATCACTTCAGAGGGTTCGCCACTTTGGTATGCATTAGTTACTTAATAAAAAATATTTTTATTGTAAGGAATTTATCCACATCTCTGAAATATGAGATTGAAAAATAACTTTGGGTGGTTGTAAGTGTTGGGATTTTTAATAAAAATAGTATTTTATTAAATATTTTATTTGACCAATTTATGAGGTCATTTAGAACAATATTTTGAAACTTCCAAAGACATTATTTTGTCTCATAAAACCTCAATATTTTCCTTTAATTCTATATTAAATAGAGGTTTTATGGTGCTTATAATGTATACTATATAAAGGGGACTTTTGTAGCTTTGTAAAGGTAGGAGAAAAGAGAGTGAAGAGAAAAAGAAACACTTTTCTTCTATACTATATACATATATTTAGAGCTCTTGTTGTGTGTCGGGTGTAAGCTTCTACTTCACTCGAACGTGCAATTTCGGTGAAGTTACAGCGGAGAGATAGGCTGGGTTGTTGTATCCCATAGGCGACACGATCGGAACCTTTTTGCACCTCATTAGAGAAGGGGTCGTGAAATTCGTCTTAAGAGAGCGACCTAGTCCGCGCCTCACCTTGCCTATCTCCATTATATTGAGTATATTATTGCAGCTAATTATCAACTAAGAAAAGAGAGAGCAAATAGATGACAAGTTTCAAACCGCCAATTCGGTGATCAATCGTCAAAGTGCAGCCGTGGTTCCAACAATTTAAGACGAATTTTTGATCCCATAAAGATGAGCTGTGACGATGATCCAAAATAGGCTCTTGATGATAAAAAGGGAGATGATAAATTATATTTTATTGTTATTTTAATTTAACGAAAAATTAACGATCTTATTTTTGTTGTAGGTGAATCTATGTACAATTCACGAATTTGTACTTTGAGGTCAGTTTCGGACCTACTAACATCCGAATTTGAGAATGTGTAAAACACGAAAGCTGTAGGCATTTCTGTTGGCTGTCCGAAACATCTTGAATCACTGAAATCAGACATCGAACGAGAGAGATATGCGCCAAATACTGAGCACTGCTGCAGCTGCCAAATTGTGCGCGTTTTTGAGGTATCGAAAGAATTCGTAATTGAAAATTATCGAATCAGGTATATTCTCCGTGTCCACATTCTTTATGATGTTTTTGTTTTAATATAGTATAATAATATTGCATGATAAAATGTGTGATGAACAATAGTAGGAAACTTTAATATGATTCAGAATCATAAATAATTTGAAATTGGATGAGTATAAACAAGCATGTGCATTCGTGCTTCTATGTTGGGCATGTTATTTTTAATTTATTATCAATATTATTATATTATATTCTTGGAATAGGATGAGTATATAATTGCAACACTGTATGTATTCATACATCGAAATGTTTAGAGGACCTATCATATGTGAATGCAATCTGCATATGCGCATGACAACATGAGTTTAAAATTTGGTTCATTCAACTTGTACGTTTGGCTTTTGAGTATGTTTTTCTTCATTGAAACGTTTTGCTTCTATTAGACTTATGAAGGATTATTACTTATTTGAACGTTGAGAACTGATTACCTATTCAATTAGTATTAAGAATTCATAATTATAATTGGGTAATTAATATTTTTTTGTATTGAGAGCTTCACATGACACATTAATTCAGCCGTTATATAGTGAAACTAAATGCATGTTTTGACTGTGTTGAATATATTTGAAGCATTAACGTTCATATACATATTGCGATGCATATACAGAAGTTTACAAGCTATTGCTGCAATTTATGATAAATTCAATATAGATAAAGCATGTTTTGTACAGAAAAGGAAAAAAAAAAACATAAGATTTAATTTTGCATGCGCTTATCTGTTGAAAATGGGAGTTGGAAATATATGTGAGCATGCTAAATTGCCGCTGATTCGTAGAGAATAATTTTGTTTAGTCATGAGACATTTTCTATATGGAAAATATTTTGAGAAGTAGTAGGATTATTAGTGTGAAATTTTTTCTATGAATAATTTATTTAAATGCAGAAATAATGGGGGTAATAGTAGTTTTTTCAAATTGTGAAAATGAGCATGATACATTATATTTTGAAGTTAATTCATGATGCATGTGTTTGAATATTTGATGCAGTGGGGGTTTTAGAGAGCATGATTAAATATTTTATGTATTGTTTAAATATTAAGAAATAGTGGGGGTTTTATTGTCTACCTATATGAGCATGTTACATTAGTTGAACTTGACTTGTTCTATGTTTAATTGCTCATCTTGTGAGTGCAAGATTTTTATAATGATAATGTGATAAATTATGCTTTATTTGCAATCTTGAATCTGCAAGTAGTTTTTAGAGGCCTAATTTTGCATATATGTGACATCGATGTTATTTAGAAAGGCCTAAGAGTAGATATTAATTTGCGAAAATAAATTTGTGATTTGTGGAGTGAAACGTTTTTTGAAAGTTTTCAATATTGTTGATCATATTTATCACCTTGTGCGAATGACTATATGTTGATAATTTAAAAGTCAAAATTCATATCAATTTTGATTGATTGTTTTGACATTAACCTGTGAAGAGGTCGATGATGCCTAATGTGATATATAAAATCTCGATGTGGGATAGATCAATGCTTTGTGCTTTGATAAATATGATTGAGAAAAATCAAATGCTTTGTGCTTTGATAAATGAGATTGAAAAACTGCAGTTGACATATTGCGAGAATCTTTTAATGGAATCCGGAACCATTAAAAGAAAATACAGTACTGTGAATCTATGTGAAAATTCACGTGAAAATTTATGTGAAATTATAATGGTTAATAAACCATAAAGTCTATGGGACTAAAATTGTGAAATTATATTTCACATTATTTCAGAAATAATCTGAAATGCATTGAGGGGGATTGGGTTAAAGCCTAATATATTTTGTAAAGTTGTTGATGAGGATACTACCGCCTAGGGGTTAGAGATCCTACGAACTAGGCGAAGAAAAACGAATCTGAAAGCAACTTGATTGAGATAAAAGTGCACATTTTTATTATCCATCCCTATGATGCGTGTGCACTAATAAAGCTCGTAACGAACTGTGAGGTTGAGACTTTGATCTCTTAATGAATTTTATAGCCCGCATGGGTGGGGTGTTGGAGTTACGTAAACATCCTTGATAAAATTCACCTTGTGAGTGTGGAAGTGGGGCCGCTTCCTATGAGAATTATAGGCTGTTCTCTAGAGCTCTCACGAGAAATGGGGTAAAGCACATGGCCGTTAACGTGCTGGCTTTAGAAGCTTCGATCGGGACACTTTGAGTATTATGTGTGCAATATGATTCTACGTGCCCCAAGGGTCACTGTTTGAAGGCTAAGTCCACTTTGATTCTAGTACGGGAAACATATTGTACTAAGTGAAGGTTTGAAGGCATTGTCCACTTTCATTATGCATAATATTCCGCAAGAGCTCAAGTATTATTATTATTCTTATTTTTATTAAAAATAGTGGGGGATTGTTGGGATTTTTAATAAAAATAGTATTTTATTAAATATTTTATTTGACCAATTTATGAGGTCATTTAGAACAATATTTTGAAACTTCCAAAGACATTATTTTGTCTCATAAAACCTCAATATTTTCCTTTAATTCTATATTAAATAGAGGTTTTATGGTGCTTATAATGTATACTATATAAAGGGGACTTTTGTAGCTTTGTAAAGGTAGGAGAAAAGAGAGTGAAGAGAAAAAGAAACACTTTTCTTCTATACTATATACATATATTTAGAGCTCTTGTTGTGTGTCGGGTGTAAGCTTCTACTTCACTCGAACGTGCAATTTCGGTGAAGTTACAGCGGAGAGATAGGCTGGGTTGTTGTATCCCATAGGCGACACGATCGGAACCTTTTTGCACCTCATTAGAGAAGGGGTCGTGAAATTCGTCTTAAGAGAGCGACCTAGTCCGCGCCTCACCTTGCCTATCTCCATTATATTGAGTATATTATTGCAGCTAATTATCAACTAAGAAAAGAGAGAGCAAATAGATGACAAGTTTCAAACCGCCAATTCGGTGATCAATCGTCAAAGTGCAGCCGTGGTTCCAACAGTAAGTAAGTCTCATATCTGACACGACCGGATTCATCAACCACTCGATCGCGTTTAGAAAGTAACATAAAACGCCTCATACGAGGTGAGCCAAAACAACCTAAGGCTTGCCAAGAAATAGAAAAGCGCTAAAGCAGGGGATGGTGTTGAGTGTAGATTTTACGCTCAATACGTTTACTTTACGTGTATCTTTTGTTTAGATTTAATTATATTTGTACTTTAATTGATTGATTTTGTGGTTTATAGGTAAAAAAACGGGAATTAGGTGTCCATGAAGGAAAAAATATCAAAAAGAAAGGAAAAATTTGCAAATAAGGAAATAAATCAAATTGGAAGAAGGAATCTCGCCACAGCTTTGGCAGTGTCCACCATTTCGAGCATATCTCTCTCATACGAACTCCAAATCAGCTGATTGTGGCGGCATTGGAAATCTGATTTCAAGGGCTACAATTCTTATTCACGCAATATTCCACAATTCGGACTCCAACATGGCGAAAATCGAAGAACAAATCCTGATGGGGGAAAGTGGCGGAAATTGATTCCTATTAGGTTTCCACTACTTCCTTATCAAAAAAAGCCTATAAAAGCAACAAGTCTCTACACCATAAGGACGAAATTTTACACCACAAAACGCGAGGAACGAAGATCAACGAAGACTCAAGCATAGTTTTTCTTATTTAATTTATTTATTTTATTTTCTTTATCATAAGAATCACGAGTAGCTAAGTCTTTAGTTTCTAGGATTTTATTTCGAACCCTATATGGGATGTATGAACCTAATTCTATGATTTTATGCAAGTTTTAATTCCGGATTATTTCTTCTACTTGTTTTATTAAGTTCATGAAACTGGTGATCACTTTATGTGCTTTTATGTTATTGTTAATCGCATGAATTGGAAGATCGGGTTAATAATTAGAACTGTGGTAGAAGAGTCTTTGTGGTATTAACATATGAATATATAATCTCTTAGTTAGCCATTATTGATATTTGTGCTTAATGTTGTGTTTTAGAATTAATTGTGTAGGAATACAGTAATTGAATCTAGAGTATTAGAATGGTAATACACGCCGAAGCGGGTTATGATTAATTTAGCATTTCAGGTTAATAATACGAGTTAATAACTTGCATAATTGAAGGAATTGAGGAATTAATAATCTCATAGGGAGAAGAATAAAATCCTAGGCTTGTTTTCTCTGATTAATTTTCACATTGCTTTTTTGCTTTTGTCCTTTTAATTTGCTTAATTGCTTTAGTTTAATTTAGTTTATTAATTATCTTTCGTGTGTATGGTGGGCTTCATAACAATTGGTAGGATTTAGCGTCTAGGATTAGATAATTAAATATTCTCTGTGGGATCGATACTTGAAGTTAAAAATTCACTTTATTACTTGTACGATACGTACACTTGCGTGTAGGTATCACCACTAACAGATCGGTACCCAAAAAAAGTCATGAGTTCCTGCAAGTGCAAACTCACTTGTGTTTTTTTGTACTTTTGGTATTTTGTACATGATATGCAAACTCACTCACTTGTTTCTTCTTGCTTTACACAAGTTGTACTTCTTACATTTATAGTTTTGATTTTCCTTTTCATCTTTTGAATTAAAACGATAATCAGTACTATAAATCATTACAAATGTTTAATATAATTCTAAGAGTTCAAAGATTTAATCCATAGTAGTATTTAAGAAAGAACATAAATGTTGGAGAAAGCTAAAGAGTTCTTGAGTGCATGGATTCGTAGATGATTGCAAATAAATGATATACCCCTATTTATACAAGTCCACCTTCTCAAGGAACAATGGTGATCATCTTAATCTAATGGCTAAGAACATTACATATGATTTTCCACCAAATATATAAAAAGGATCTTCTAGAATCCTCTAAGTATCTCTACAAATGTCAGCCTATGAGCCATCTTTCATTGGGCTTGCTTGTTGGATGAATTAATTAAGCCACCTTCAATCTATTGAAAATGGACGGCCCGTGACATTCTCCGTCACCTAATACAGTGACGCCCTCGTTGTGCTATCAGTTTTATTTCTAATAAAGAAAATATAATTAAATATGTAATTTCATTTAGTTTATTTTGTTTTATTTTAGGGTAAATTTCACTTTCCACCCTTGTACTTTGGCTCGGTATCACTTTATTCCCTTCTACTCTCGATTGCATCGATTTGCCCCATGTACTTGAAAAATTGTCTCAATGTGGCCCTCGCCGTTAGTTTTCAGACATTTGACCTTAACACCGTTTGATCTAACCTCTGAAATTACAAAAACGTCACGTCTCCGAGTTTAAATAATTATTATAAAAAACAAAATAATAATAATAATAATTAAAAATTGACGACAAAGAGAAAACATAGTCCACGAACCCCAACCATAATTTATTTTTAATTTTTTAAATTTTTTTAATAATTATTTAAATTGGGAGGGGTGGCTTTTTTGTAATTTTCGGACTTAGATCAAACGGTGTTAAGGTCAAATGTCTGAAAACTAATGGCGAGGACCACATTGAGACAAATTTTCAAGTATAGGGGGGCAAATTGATGCAATCAAGAATAGAAGGATGTAAAATGATATCGAGCCAAAGTATAGGAGAGTGAAATTTACCCTTATTTTTATTATCTTGCATATATAATAAACAAAATTATGAATGGAATCTTTTATAAATATTATTTTAAATAAAATTTTATACTTTAATGGTAAGTTCAATTAATAATGCATGCATAGTATTCGGGATTTTTTATTATTTGGTAAAACTAATTACATAAATAAAATGGGGCATTTAGCAATAAATTCCTCAGGCCGCTAAAAAATAGAGAAACTAAACCTAAATTTATCATTTGCAATACCCAACCTTTTTTTTTTACTTAAAATACCCCTCATTTACTTTCTGCATCAGTACTTATGTAGACTGCATTTAGCAATTTTGGACTGCATTTTATCAATTCCAAACTGCATTTAGCGTTATAACAAAAAATTGAATTTTTTTCCCTACAAGTTTACTACGCCGATTATGACTATAGTTGAATATGACTATATGTGACTATATCAACTGTAGTCATATTCTTTCTTTATATTGCGGTTTTTTACATTTTCAATTTAAAAATTTCAATTATATCGTGTAGTACTACAACCATGTTTACCAAATTATATTAAAAAAAAAATGAAGATTGCCTATTATTTACAAAAACAATCCAATCAACATCCACACAAAAAATCACAATTTGAATCTTGTTATTATAAGTCAACTTGAAACGAGAAGATAAAACATATTCGAATATGACTACTGTCATATGTTCAGATCTGCAGAAAAAGAAAAAAAAAGAGAAATCATAACAGACAGAAAAAATTACAAAACTTAAATATGACTACAGATGTGACCACATGTGACTATGTATGTATATGACAAAAAAACTAATTCTTGTCATGTGGCTTGCAAGTTGCTCCACTTTCATAGCCACTGCCACCATTTATTCCAAAGTTCCCTCATCGGATATGCAATAATGCTCAAACTGCATCTTCTCAAAAAAAATGTCCAATTAACAACAATTGGAATATCAAAATCAAACACAAATGACCCGAGCAAATTTTAAATGAAAAATCTCTCAAAGTGAAGAGTAAAAAATGAAAAAAATCTCACCAAATTGTGATACTTTCACAATTTATATATGGAGTTAGGAAGCACCAAATTAAATCTCTTCCGTACATAATATTAAAATATATGCTCGAAATACTCTGACCGAACTTCGGCCACATCCAACGGTTCAATTGCATGAAAAACGCTTCCAATATAGCTGCCTTGAATTATTCAATAACAAAAATCAGCAGTGACTGTTTTAAGATCCAATCTATAGTTAGAGAACTCTAGTTCCGATCTCCACCTTTCAGAACATATATTGATGTGTTATGAATCCTATATAGAAGTATCAACTCGATCCGACGGTTAGATCTTCTGATATGGCCTCTGCACGAAAATTGTTACGTCTAAAAAAATGATATTTCTCCTCTTTTTTCGTCTTCTCTTCGGAAGGAGAATCGGAAGTTGGCGTCGGCGCCGTGTGCGGCTGAGTGGTCTCCATCGGTGAGTTGTGTTTTGATGGAGAACGTGGGTGTGAGAAAAGGAAAAGAAGGAGTGGAAAGAGAGAACGCCGCATAATATGAGAAAAATAAAAGACAATAAAGGAAATAGGTTTAGGGTTATGTTTGGTGAAGATATTTTTTTCTTCTCACATAAGTCCTGGGGTATCTCACTAATTAAATGTGAGATTTAGATGAGAGAAAAAAATGTTAAATTCAATTGAGCTTAGTTCAAAATATTTTCGAATTTAGGGGTACATAACATTTATTTGTTTTACTTTCATATTATTTTAAATAAATAATATATTAATTTATATAAAATCTTAACTCCAGTTGAGTTCAAGGGGAACATCATACTAGACATTGAACTCATTTTTGTATGACTATTAAGTAACATGAATTGATTGCGAGCTATGTAGCACGAACACGAAAACGGCTATACGGAAAAAAAGAAAAAAAGGAAAACAACATGTCGCAAAAAATGGGGACACAGGAACCTGGGGGAAACGTATAAATATTAAATTTATAGGCGTATATTTATAAATATGCTATTTAATCATATATATAAGTTTTTATGTATATGTAATTTTTTTTATATATTTTCATACAAATATATTCAAAATAAATATTATATCAACTATCTATTTGCAAATGATTATTAAATGATGTAATTAATTAGGGAAACAACAAAAAATATTTGAAAATTTGTTATTCAAACTTGTGTATGACCTTTAGAAATTACAAAATGGCCCTTAAGGTGTCCGGCTCGAGTGTCGGAACGAAACGTGTCCGAAAAGCGAATATGTTAAGAATTTGAAGTTTTCGTGCTACATAGATTAGAGACAATTTTGCGACTTACCTATGTTACCATAACTAACCCTTACTTATCTTTAGGGCATCTCCAACCATAGACAATTTGAGATGGTAAAAACAATAATTTAGCAAATATAGCTTTTGAGGAAGAAAAAACTCACTCCAAAGGGAGAGGTATATTTTAGCTCACAAGTTAAAAGTTCATCTACAAATGCTATATATACCATTTACTATTCATGAAAGCTAAATGATAAAAACATTAAAATAATAGGTTTGTTAGAAAGTGGTATGTTTAAAGTATCAAATAAATAATGAAAAAGTAATAAATTATAAT